>NW_010358750.1:167110-187848 GCF_000414095.1 Morus notabilis | reverse complement strand
AATCCGTTAACCTCTCTAATTATATCTGCATCCTTGAGTACCATTGATTCTCTAATGGATAGTGATTCATAAAACACATTCATGAACCAGAGCGCTCTTAGTAATCCAAGTACTGAATCAACACTCAAGAGAATTATTTATCTGCTTTTTTCTTAAGAAGGAATGGATTCCATCTCGTATAATAACATTCCCAGCTACCTATTTCATTATGTCTCCAAAATACAAGGAATAGGATTCAGGGTCTCGGAATCCGTACCGAGTAAATCAAAAGACATAAATCCATAAATAGGAGTTTGTTAAGAACTCAGGATTAAGATCATCCTATATATGACCATCGGTAGACCCAATTAGAATTTCTATACTTAACGAAAATTATTAGAAATTCATATTGTGTCTGTGTCCTTGTTTCACATAATCTTATTATGTGAAATACACTCATTCAATATCTCGTCATATTAACAGTGCGGATAACACCGTTCCATACTAAATGGGAATGACATGTATTAATAATGTTTTAATTAAAGATTCTGAACTTTAATTAAATTCATCATGAGCAATGTTTTTTATTATTATCCTTAAATACTATCCTCTCGTATATAACACTTATATACTATCTTTAAGGTTACATAAACAATCACGAAATTTTCATTTGATATTCATAAAATATTCATAAATATATGCACATAAAATGATGAATAAACTCTTTTATTAATTAAATAATAAATATCCTATTACATCTCATGCTTAGGACACTATTCCCAACATGTATTTGTCATGAATGCAAAATAAGAATAGATACGAATTTTCTCTTTTCACCTATTCCTGTGTTTATTACTTACAAAGTAAGAAATATCAATTTGGTGAGGCCCACATAATGTAGGAAACTAGGAATGAGAAGAGAAAACAAAAATCCTAAGCTACCTCGTGGTATATATTTATTTTATTTTCTATTAAGATAAAAAAGGTGAAAAGAGTGGAGGGTTTAGTGAAGGATGGACACATGGGTGTCGACCTAATTTTTTATGTACTTTCATTTCTCGACGCAAGTTATCTTTACTCTGTATTTAAAATACATCACTTTTGTATCCTTGTTAAACTAATAATGATAGATATGAGGTCATTTTTAGTATTAAGCCATTACAATTTCTATTTTTAAATTTGAGTTTGATTATTTTTCAAAATGGTTTCTGACCAATCACATCATTTAAAAATTTAAAATATTTTGAGTCAATAATTAATATGGTAAACTGTGACTGGATAGACACATTAATTCAGGACACAAACATAAATATAACATGTGATCTGAATCCTCTTAAATTAGTTATAAGGCTATTTTGCGTGGAGAGCCCCTCAACTTTTCGAGTTTGGCAATTTGGTCTTTTAATTTTTTTTCTTAGCAATTCACTTCTTGAACTTTGAAATTTGTTGTAATGTTGGTCAAATTAAAAATGAATTTAAAAATTTAGACGATATCTTTCATGTGAGTGTTTAATAAGGGTAATTAATATCTTTTTACATCGAATTGATTCTCATAAACGCATCACGAGCGGTTTTATTTATTTATTTTTGAAATTGGGAGTTATTTTGGGAGAAAAATGGGGGTTCCCCCAATTTCAAAAAAAAAAAAAATTCATTCCTAACGTGTATAATGGGTTCAATTCGATGTGAAAAGACTAGAATTATCCCATTTTAATACTCACGTGGAAGATACCATCCAAATTTTTAACTTCGTTTTTAATTTGACGAACAATGCAATAAATTTAAAAGTTTAAGAGGTGAATTGCCAAGAAAAAAATTTAAGGGGCTAATTTACCAAAATCGTGAAGTTGAGGGGGTATCCATGCAAAAATAGCCCGGTTATAGATATTAGAAAAAAGAATTGGACTTTTTTTTTTGGGGGGTAGAATCTACGTCCTAATAGGTGTATAAACACTAAAAAAGAAATCAATTATAACTTAATTTATTATTCTACTTCTTAACTTTCCAACAGCTTACCCTTTTACATTATATTCCATCAATTTTTTACAGGTATATATTAATTAGAACAGAGCAAAAACAAACAAAAAAACTTTATGCATGCATGGGACAAGATGGGATGGGGGTATGAAGCTTCATGCGAAAACTGTAAAATTAATTTAAGAACAAAGCCATTATAGCAAACTGACCCGTTCATTTCACCGATTCGAATTTAGAATTCAAGTTTTGCTACAGTAAAAAGCTCTCAGAAATAATCACATCTAACTTTTTGGCTACAATAAAAAAACTCTCACATAAAGTCACATCTCAACTCGAATTAAAAACTCGAATCAATAAACTGAACATGCAAATTTAACTCATTCTCTGCATGCATGACGATCTCTATAGTACTGTTCCTTCTAGTTCGTTTTAATTTATCCCTGTGTTTCTTTTTTTTGAGACTTCCATACGATTAATTTTGTATCAGCTCATGTAAATTTCCTTCTTGTATTATTATTATTATTATTATGCTAAAAATGCAGAATATATATAAGATGGGCAAGCATTTGCATATCATTTTCTTAATAAAGGCACTTTAAACGGCTTTCTTAATAAAGTGGCTATTTAAATTTTCATTTTCCAAGAATTAAGCGGCTCTTTTATTGGTTTTCTAAAAAGGTGGCCATATATTTATCATTTACAATTTCATTTTCTAAGCCATGTGTTATTTAAAGCTAAGTCGTTATCTACGTACGTTTATGTTTATTATTCTTTGTTTATCCATTAATTTATGTTTTTTTTTTTTTTTTTTCTGCTCTAGCGAACTTAGCTTTCTATGTAGTTATTTTCATCATCAACTCAAAAATTATTATCATCCAAGCAAAAAAAGGGAAAAAAAAAAAAAAAAACATTTAGGGTATGAGATTTTTACTGAGTGTGTGCAGCTTACTTATCTCTCTGACGAGGCAAATACTTATGCATGAGGTTTGTGATATCTTCATCTTGATGTCTAGATGTAGATGTAACTCTTACCTTTAGAGGGAATTAGAATAAATTTTATATGTTTGTTTGTTTGTTCTTCTTCGATTCTGTTGCTCTCATTAATAAACGATATTTAGGACGTAATATTCATAACAACTTATAAACGATCTTCTCATACTCTTTGCATTTTCAGAATGTTGAATTGCGGACGGTTTATGGTTCATGATAGAGAAACGGAAATATTTATGGCATATTGAATCACTTTAGTAGAAATTGTAGATTTATAGTTTTGTATGTGCCTCACATTTGACGATCGTTTTTAGTCGTAATATTATAATTGATATGCACGTAGAGTATCCTGCGATCCCTGATGCAACACTCTTAACAACATCGGTTTTTTCCTCAAAAAAGAAAAAACAAATCGGTTTTTTAATGAGACCGTTGTTAAATATAACACTTTTAACAATTTTCTCCTTTTAAGAAAGAAAAAATAGAGAATTTACTCTTTAAGAGTGTATAAGTATGGACTTATTAGTGTAATTATTTGAGTAAAAATGTTATAAATCAAGAATAAAGAGTAAAAATCATGACCGGTGTATTTTTAAGAAATATTTGTCAATATTACCCTTTAAGAAAACAGTCCTTAAAGTCTTAAGGAAAAAAAAAAAAAAAAAAAAACATTTTCGCTAACATAAACTATTAGATAAAATGATTTTTTTTTTATCACTTTACCCAATTATAAACTATTTCGTCAACTAATTTTATGTGCATACATAGATTTCTCTAGTAAAAAACTATAAATCATCATCATCTTCGTCAGCGATGATAAATATAACCTAAATTTAAATCCATGAACAAAAGTTTCTCAACGAAATATAAATAACAAAATTTCAAATCCTTAATCCTTAATCCTTAGTGGAAACAAAGAGTTGTACATCTTGAAGACATAGTACAGAATTTGGAAAAATCTTTTGTCGCTCTACTTGCTGATAGTAAGGAAATTCTTGAGCAATGCCCTTTCTCCAGAATCAGACAGGACCAACATTGTACTAGAACAGAACGATTGAGAACAACAATACTTATCTTACACAGCAAACCAAATACGATAAAAGGGTTATTAATATAAATGTCTAAACATTAATGTTCAGTTTCAAAACGGTCTATAATTTCATTTTAATATAAAGTTATCTCAAATCATATGTTTAATGACACCATTATACCTACTTTCAATCCTACGATTATTGCAATTTTGTGATAATTAAATAAGATTAGAAATTTTAAAAGTCTATACTATTGCTTGTGTGTGATGTGCATATATAGTTATCATGACAAAGATTCCAATTCATGATGATGTTCACCATCATAATCAACCAAAACTCTCTGATAATCAATGAAGAAAGTAGAGAATGCAACTTTTTTCATAATGAAATAAGATTAGAAATTCATTAGCAAAAAAAAAAAAAAAAAACTTTATGACAATGACCAATATCACAATACCCAAAAAGGGAAAAAAATGCACCACAACCAATTAATTTTAAAAAGCATAGACAATCATATTACTACAAAATATTAGGACCTGTTTACTTTGTTGATTCGAGTTTTTAATTTGAGTTAAAATGTAATTTTATGTGAGTTTTAAACTGTAGCAAAAAAGTTAAATGTGACTATTTCTGCGAGCTTTTTACTATAGTAAAACTCGAATCGGTGAAATAAACGAGGTCTTAGATAATTTTTAAAATGACGCTCTTAAGCTCAACATTTTGAGTAATTGCTTATATGGATACCAACTATTAGTGTATCATGCAATTCAACAAATGAAGTTGTATGAGCAACGGTTTGTCAGAAACCGACTCCTTTAACCAACATACAAAGTTTTCTTTACATAGAGAGGCAATATTGGAATAATAGTGCAAAATATATGTATATGCTACACAATAACAAGAAAAAAAAAAGGTCCGTATATTTCAATGATTCATATTCTTGGGCAAACTTTTCTACTCTTGCAAAATCTATACTACAACAATGGGGGCTAAAACCGAATTATTCATGTATACCCAACCAAAGCCTAAAGTATAATGTAAACCAAGCTTTAAACTCCAAATCAAAATTTTTCTTGCAGGAATTGGTAAAGCTCTTCAGCAACCAAAAGGGGATACTCCTCCTGTGGAAGAAGAGCGCCTGGTACCTTGACAAACTTGCTCACCCCTTTAACTCCCCTGAGAGCTTCCATTTCTGCTTTTGACCTCTTTGGAGATCCATCAGTTGATACAACCACAACTGGCACCTTTCCTTCAATATCTGCAAAGAGTTTAAGAAACTCTTCTCGGGATTGTACAGGGTCAAGCAGACCAGTCAAGAATGCAGCGGGAGCATAGCGAGCACCTTCGCGTTTTGTTAGTGCATATCTGCTTTCAATAATACCAGGAGTTACATTTTCAGGGTCCGCATAGACATGGGATTTGTATTGGGATTCAATGGCTTTCTCATTGCTGACGAGCATATTATACATCATCCAGCCGACAGCAGGGGCTCTTAAGGTTCCCCTAAGCAATCCATACCTGGCAAGTTAAGGGACGCGTAAAGAGGAGATCAGCTGGGATCAGGCAAAAACGAATGCCCTTACGCTTACATATGATTAGAAAAAAGTAGCAAAATTAATTGGAAATATTTATTTGAATAACAGATTGCCACTATGTTAGAAAAAAAGCAAGAGGAAGAATCTTCATGCTACAAGATGTAACCTAGTGATCTTGCACCATATCTCTTTGACATTTTGTTGCTTTGATTTGGTTTTCCAGTCATTTACAGCGAGCGTTTAACACTAATTAAAACCAATTAGGAAGTTCTCCGTTTCTGGAGATGGTCTTTATCCACATTCATTGTACCTTGTTTCCATGCTGGAGTCTCGACCAAACACAATAGGAAGAGGACCAGCCCAGGTGGGCGCAATGGCAGCAATACCTTTTGGCTTAAGAAGTCCCTTTTTCACGGCACGGATGGTAATTGTTGCTGCGTGCCCTCCCCCAAATACCACCAAATCATCAGCTAGATTGTAATGAAAAAAAGTTAGCAAGACACTTAATATTAAGAATAAATTGAGAAGACAAAGACTTCGCAAGAAGTAAACCCATAAAGATTGATTTGTAACGTAGGACGCAGATTAGGAAGCATGATGAGAGTTACAGACAAAAACATATTGTTCTCTCTTTCTTTTTTCCCTCTCCCTAGAGTATAAAAGGTTATAGTAGAAAAGGGTAGCATTTCAGTGTAATGCGACTACCATGATGAGAAGTTGAACTAGCGCCCTCTTGGTTAAGACTTTGAGTTCTTAACCACCATACCAATGCTATTCAGTGGTACAAGAAGCATCTAATAAAGAGAACTAAAGCACGCAAAATGCTAGAGCTGCAGGGCTAGTGCACATTCGACAAACTAAAGACATTAGAGTAAGAAAATAAGCTTACTTCAAACTCTTATTATGTGTTATTTGGTCTGCCTACTTGAAGTCTCAAAGGTAAAATACAAAATCAGTCTATACAACCAAATTTTTAACAGTAACAGGATTCTCCATGTTATTAAGCAACCTCATCTCTTGTAATGAGTATGCACAGGCTTTAGCGTTGTATTGGATAATCAAAGAAAAATAGAAGGAAAGTGTGAGTATCTCTAGATGTCCTTCAATCGACTAGTATATGATACAAATCAAGGTGCCAAAGTGACAACTAACTAAGGGCTCCTTTGGTATCCTTCATTAAACAACTTTTTGTTTTGTTTTTGTTTTTGTTTCTTTTAAATGATGAAAAAATGGGAAAAAAGAAGAAGAGAATTTCAGTAATAATAGTCGCACAATATATAAACTTGCAAAAGCCTCAGGAAGAACGCATCAACTATATGAGTTAAAGAGTCATAGCCTTCAAAATGGTTTTATGCAAACGGCTAGAACAGCATTATTCAACACAAATGTAGCAAGAGAGACGAGAGTTCGACAATAGAATCTGTAAGAATAGAATTCATACATTCGACTTTAGAGCCAAAAAGAAGCAGATAGAACTGTTTAATCACAATAAGCCTATGCTAAATCACTACATGGATCAACATATACTCCACTCATAGCTACTGACATTTTCTTTTGGGCTCTAGAATAGTAAATTGAGAATGGAAATACAGAAACATGAATAGGAGTTTTCCATAAACACAAGAACTGACACCAACTAACCTGAACTGCTTATCGGGCCATCGGATGCATTGATAAAGTCAACCAAAAACTTCTCCATCAGATCAGCATTGTAGTCTATCTTAGGCCTATCAGAGTACCCTAGACCTGGCCAATCGACAATGGTGGCACGCCAATTGACTTTACCGTCTCGCTGAACTATATCCCTCGCTACCGATCTCCATTCCTCGACTGTGCTTACATCAGAAATTGTTGGAACCAAAAGAATATTCTTTGAAGAATCACCGCCCTTTCCTTCATGTTCCTCATAGTAGATGTTAATCTTATTATCCTTGAATCTCCATTGCCAGTTATTTGTCTGATATAAACCAAATGAGTATTGGTGAGTTATTGTCACATTTATATGGTACCAAAATCCTCAAATCATTATTTATAACTGAATTATATATTAACTAATATGATGCTCAAAACTACTAAAGAGAACCATATCATAAGCAATACGCAAATCCAAGTTCTATACATTTTAGCCTTATAAATTTATATTCCTAAACCCAGTTTTCTGATTTCCCACTGGGGGTGGTTCCAAAATCACACAAAGATGAAACATTTTCTGTTCTATTTCTTGCAAGATTATGATCGATACTATCTTGCTTGCCCAAAAAAAAAAAAAAAAAAGAGTCCCACCTTTGTTCACAATCCAATTGAAAATCTCAATTTTATAATTTTTATTTCACACAACAATTACGTGTAAGACCCATAAGTCCCAATCACAAACTAGCTTTCACACCCATATAACTAACAAAGAAAAGTAATAAATATTAAAAAAAACAGAGAATATTAAAAAAAAACAGAGAATATTAAAAAAAAAAAAAAGAGTTAACAAGTAAAGAGATTTAAGAAAACGTGAAATCCCAAAAATCAAAATGTAAAATTAAAGTGTTTTACCTTTGTGGGGGCTGAGGATTTGTCGCCCAAGGAGAGCTTGGAGTAGTCGAGAGTGGTTGAAGCTCTTATTATCAAGGATTTTGAGGTCCGAGTAAAAATGGGTCTCTGGGTTTTGCAGCAAAAAGCAAAGGAAGGTGAGGAAGAAGAGGAAATGTAAGATGTCGCAGAGAACGCCATGGAAATGCTGCGGATTGGAGTTAGTTTGTTTGAGGCTTTGAAACAGACGCTGAAGACCAACCACTTGCTCAAACTCAGATTCTCTCTCTTTTGCCAACACTAGTAACAATTGGCTATAATAAAGGTTTACGAGTGTGGCTTTTTTGTGCCCCTGTGTAAACGACATAGAATTTCATGACGTTTTTACTTTTTAGGGAGTTTCTGTCTGATTTAACTTTTTTTTTCCCCCCTTTTTCCACTCCCAACCAGACAAACACTAGTAAAATATAACTAGCAAAAAGGGGCTAACCATTTAATTTTTCTATTATTATATTCTTTTAAACAATAATAAAATGAAATTTAGAGCCAATTCTGTACCAAATTTCAACAAATTCACCGACAGGTATGGTGTTGTGATGAATTCTGTTCAAAATTTAAACTTTTATTTGTCTTATGTGTGCATACTAAAAAGTTTGGTTCAAATCATTTTTATTATAGTATTTTCTTTTTCTCTTATAAAAAAGATAAAATATATTTTAATTTCTATTCAAACCTACGACCCAGATCATTAACAGAGTACTATAGTTTGGTCGCAGAAGTTTGAAGCTAAACAGAGTTTAAAGACTAGTCACCACTCACTAAAGGACCAAAGTGTTAAACACCAATTTGATGGTGCAGATAAAATTAACCCGCACAGCACCGTTGATTTAACAGCTTTCCCTCAATGCTTTCATTATTGACCTAGTGTCTACCTCACGGTATTCTCTTTCATCCTTGCTTAATAATTATTCACTTGTTCTGTTAATCTTGTACTTTAATTTCAAGTAATTCATCAGTCTCAAATTTCCTGATTCACCAATAATCTCTACATGAACAAGAGCCGGCTACGAAAGAGTGAAAGCGGCTTCTATCTCTCACCACTATTTCCACCCCATAAACCTTGGAAATAAGCTTCATCACAATGTGACAATCTCTACAAATCCTCAAATTCTTCACTATTCTTATATCCTTGCCTTCTTGCAATCTTGCCATCCCGAAAGCTACAGCAAGTTTCTCACTGTGCCTGGTCACTGAGTCTTCCTTTTCCTCATCTTCTATATCATGCAAAACACTACGAATCTCCGGGACATATCCTCCCTCTGCACGAAGTTTCAACATTATCTCCTTCAGCTTCCCGTAAGCCTCTTCCGCGATCTTGTTTTTCTTTTCGCCGGCCATGAAACTATAAACTAGCTTGTCAACTTCAATCATGCTCCAACCAGGAGATTTTTTCATCCGTTGCTCGCGCATTGACCTTCTAACAGCTGCAGCATCCTTCCATTTCTCCGCGACGGCATATGCATTTGACAAGAGAACATGGTCACCCGAATTGTTTGGATCAAGTTCAAAAAGCCTTTCCTTCACCCGTTCCGCCAAGTCAACATTGCCATGAAGGCTGCAGGCCCCTAAAAGGGTCCTCCAACTGATGGCATTGGGAGAAATCGGCATTTGACACGTGTAATCATATGCCTTTTGCAGTTTACCCGCTCGGCCATAAAGATCAATCATACAACCATAATGTTCAATGCTAGGTTCTATACCACTATCTATCATCTTCGAGAAATACCTACTTCCTTCTTCAATCAAGCCCGCATGACTACACGCATATAAAATTGAAATGAAGGTGATCCCATCAGGCCTAATCCTGGAATCTTCCATCTTATGGAAAAGCCGTATAGCTTCCGCGCCATAACCATGCATTGCAAGAGCAGCAATCATTGATGTCCAAGACACAATGCTCTTTTCCACCGTCATTGTTTCGAAAACTAACCGAGCCATGCCAACGTTCCCGCACTTGGAATACATATCCAAAAGTGCGTTATTAACTGAAACCAACCACAGAAATCCAGCCTTCTCAACAAAACCATGCAGGATTTTTGCAAACTCAAACGCCCCAGCCTGCGCCGATGCAGAGAGCACCCCCGTCAAGCTCGCCTCATTGGGCCTCAATCCCGCCCGACGAAGCTCTCTAAAAAACTCGAAAGCCCCATCAAAACATTCATTCTGAGAAAACCCAACAATCATAGTACTCCATGACACGTCGTCCTTCACTGGCATCCTCGAAAACACCTTCCTCGCCAGCTCGAGCTCGCCTGCCTTGACATACCCTGCGAGCATGACATCCCACGACGTCAAATTCCTCACAGGCATCCGCTCAAACAACGCCTCTCCACCCTCTAAATCACCACACCTGAAACAAGCCGTGAGAATCGCATTCCAAGTGACAGCATTTGGTTGGGGTATTTCGTCGAACATCTTCCGTGCAAACTCCAAACACCCACATTCAGCATAAAAGCTAATCAGAGTCGTCCCAACGAAGAGATGGGTATTGAGCCCACGAGCCAGAGCTTGACAATGGAGCTGAACCCCAGCCTGCAAACACCGCAGATTCGCCGCCGCCTTAAGAACAAAAGCGAAAGAGAAGCTATCGAATTGCGAGACCGATTTTCTATGCATTTCTTTGAAGGTAGCGAAAGCGTTGCAGGGATTATCGGATTCGGAAAATCCTCGGATGAGGGTGTTGTACATGAAGGCGTCCGGGTTTGGGAAATGGGAGAGAAGACGGCGGGCGTAGTCGAGGCCCTCTGAGATGGCGACGGCGGAGTGGAGGAGGAGTTTTCCGGCGAATAAAGGGTCGGAGTCGACGCCGGTCTTGCATGCGAAGGCGTGGATTTGGTTGGCGGTTTTGAGGGACTTGCATTTGCTCAGCAGAGAGAGGCAGATCAGCTCAGCGTTTGCATTGTTCATACCTCATGCTACTACGCACCAGTCCCCGCCGAGTTATCTTGTCGCTTCTTGTCTTTGTTTTAAACGCGCGAAATTAACTCACGTAGTTTTTCTGTTAATCTGTTCTTATATAAAACGATGAGATTGAAGCGAAAAACATAAGATTGAGGAGGGGGATGTGTTATTGTTATTTGCATGTGGCATTTTAAATTTTTAGTTTAGTATCCGCAGAACGAAGTATATAACAGATTTATGGTAAATAATTGAAGTAAATAGTTAGACGAGAAAATTATAAAAATTGACCCTTAAATATATATTTTTGGAGTTTTATTTTTTTAATTGTGATATGCTATATTATAGATAATAAATTTTTAAATTTTAAACAATAATCTGTTAAATTACACCCGCCATTGGCAATCAGAGACCCGCCGTCGGTAACATCTGTCAAATTATTAATAATAATTTATCAAATTACTTATTCCAAAGGAGTAAAATTTAATAGGCTAATATTGAGATCTAAAAATTCTTAATGGTATCATTTTTAAGGGTATTTATCAAAATTACCCTAGATGATTTGTGATAAATAATTAAAGTAAATAACCGATTTTAAAACTATTTAAAAGTAAATAACAGTTTATCGTGTAAATGTTCTATTTACCACTAGTAAAAAGATTTTTTTCACATAAATTTTCTTTTTATGAGTGATAAAAGATTTTTCTCACTAAATAAAGATTTTTAACCACATGAATTATTTTTACTAACTAAATCAAAATATACTAACTAAATTAAAGTTCTATTAACCAACAAAAAATTTTGGGTAATTTTAACAAGTACTTTTTAAAAATGTATGGGTTAGGATTTTTACTTTTTACTTTTGATTCATAGCATTTTTAGTTAAATAATTACACTAACAAAATAGTATTTATTAAGAATAATGAGTAAAGGTTCAGACTGATATACTTTTAAGAGTAAATTCTCCATTTTTTTCAAAAAATTTAGAGTGCATTGGTCTAAAAATATTAGGTAATTTCATCCTATTAATTTAGGTCCGTTAGTTATTGGACCACAATTACAATAAATTTTACGATTTAAAGTGTTATTTATCAAAATTAAAAGTTTGAGTTCAAATTGCTAAACAAGGGCCCGTTTAGTTCGTTAATTCGAATTTTTAATTCGAGTTAAGATGTGATTTTATGTGAGAGCTTTTTACTGTAACAAAAAAGTTAAATGTGATTGTTTGTGAGAGCTTTTTACTGTAAAAAAACTCAAATTCTAAATTCGAATCAGCGAAATGAACGGGCCTAAAACTCTTCATTTGACCTCCCATTTTTGCAATAAATTTTACAATTTAGTTCATTTGACAAAATTAAACGATTGGTTCCAAATTACGAAAGAGAAAAAGTTCACCGCGTAACAATGCAATTAAACTCTTTATTTTACCTCTCGTTTACAAGTATAGTAAAATGAGAAAGAATCGTGATCGTTGAAGGAGAACAAGTAACATCCGTTGGATCTAGGGCATCTAGGGCTTTAAGTTTCTCACTCCAATCAGAAAACCCTCTTCTTCTTCTTCGTCCTCTGAAAGAGAGAGAGAGAGAGGTGAAGATGGTTCAGAGGCTGACCTACCGTAAGCGCCATAGCTACGCGACCAAGTCGAACCAGCATCGCATCGTCAAAACCCCCGGTACTTTCGAAACCTTAAACTCCAAGTTTCAGTTTTTTGATATCTGAATCAAAAATTGATTTTTTTTTAAAATTTTTTAGATCTAGTTCTTCTGATATCTGAATTGCCTATTTCAATGATTTTCTTTATTATATATTTTCTTATTATGGGACTTACACTTACGGACCAGTTTCTGAGGAAAATGCTGGCATATGAATTTGTATGGATTATTATATGAAACTTCCAATGCACCTTCTAATCGTTAGAAGCTGCAAAATATGGTTGAAGGGCATTATTTGTTCCTAAAATTCTAAATTTGGATGAAGTCTATGGGACAGAAAATTTTTTTTGGGGCTAAACCCAGCGAAAATGTTATTATTTTCTTGTGGAAATCTGTTTAGAAATGGATTACCAACAGTTTTTTTTTAATTGATTTTATTTTTCTTCCCGTAATTATTTTACCCAGCTAACATATATTATGATTTGTTTCTTTTTTTTTTTTTTTTGAAATGATTATGATTTGTTTTTGTGGGCTACGATTTTCCCATTACAGGATTTTGTGATTTTTTTGAAGAATTAGTGCTTTCTTAAATGGGGCTTTTGGGGTGATAAGCTTTTGGTTTCTTCTCTTTGTTGATTGATATTTAGGTGGGAAGCTTGTTTACCAGACCACTAAGAAGAGGGCAAGTGGACCCAAATGCCCTGTTACTGGAAAGAGAATCCACGGGGTATGCGTTTATTTTTATTTTTATTTTTTTGAGAAATTAATCTGTAACTTGTTAGCTTGTTTTGTGTTCTTTAGTTCTTACATA
The DNA here is from genome assembly GCF_000414095.1 of Morus notabilis. Taxonomy (NCBI): domain Eukaryota; kingdom Viridiplantae; phylum Streptophyta; class Magnoliopsida; order Rosales; family Moraceae; genus Morus; species Morus notabilis. The sequence goes on along the minus strand of NW_010358750.1, from coordinate 174,395 downwards.
CAAAGGTCATCTGAATGGAATGTTATTTGGATCTTAATTTTGTTTCACTTTCACCATATTCATGTGCAATTGTGGCTTATGTCATGTTTCTGCAACAATTTGGTTTTGAGAAGAGACTAACCCGAAACTAGGATTTTCATTTTTCTCGGGTCGCATGTGGAGTAGCTATATATTTTCTCTATTTCTGATGTGTTGTGCTTTGCGTAATTTAATTTTTGAGCATTCTTATTCCTGACTTCAAAGTTTAGAAAGGATCAAATTTGATCAACAATTTCAACATTATAGATGTATTGTGACAGTCTTATCATTTAATAGTTCTCTATCATTTTCTGGTGTCAATGTATTAGGGGAAATGAGTCTTTTTCTTGTTACGGTTCTTAGATTCCAAGTTTTTTTTTTTTGTTTTTTTAAGAAAAAAATTTGATATGTGAAGAGTGTAATATAGGATTGGTCTTGAGTTATTCTTCACTTTATTAGAATAAGCATGTGTGTATTTATTCTGGGCTGTGACCTTGGACTTGAGATATTTTTCTCGGAGAGTATGCCTTTTGCTTGTTCTTAATCAAGCGTTACCTGCAGATTCCTCACTTGAGACCTACTGAATACAAGAGGTCTAGACTGTCTAGGAACAGGAGGACTGTGAACCGCGCATATGGTGGTGTGTTGTCTGGTGGAGCCGTCAGAGAGAGGTTTGTTTTTGTGAATTTTAGTGTCATAGAATTCGTCCTTCTCATATTTGGCGTTTAACTATGTCGGAAATGTTTATTTCTTCTATTGCCAATTCCAATCCTGATTTTTCTGAAACTTTTGGTTTGGCAGAATTATCCGAGCATTTTTGGTAGAAGAACAGAAGATTGTGAAGAAGGTTTTGAAGATTCAGAAAGCAAAAGAAAAGCAAGCTGCAAAGAGCTAAGATGTCCTTGAGTGTTTATTTTTTATTTATCTGAAAGAAATTTTGGCTCTTTTTGCGTTTCACTTTAGTAATTATGAAGAATTTAAAACCATTAGTTTTGTGAGGATTTTCTTCCTATACCTGTGAAACTAGCTTTACTTTAGATATTCAGTTGAATGGATGCGTTATTCTCATAATGCTATTTCTAGTTGACATTTTTCTTTTCTTTTCCTAAATAAAGCTTTCTCCTATATGTGTTATCTTAACAACATTAGCATGGCTGGCATTTTATAAGACTCTTAACGTACAGTATATTTAGTTTTACGGGGTAGCCAATCTTTTAGGTGATAATTTTGGTCAATAAGTGACGCACCACAAGGTAGATGCATTTTTCAGTCCAAGTTTAGATGGATGTCATTATATGATTAGATGAGAAATACTAAATACAGACTCTAATACAGACTTTTTTTTCAGATGCTACCTTATCCTTTTGACATTTGTTAGTTAAGTTTTTAAAACAAACTCACTTATTAACAAGTCACACTTTTTAAACAAATTTACATGAGTGCTATCCTTCCTCTTTTAACTCCTCTCTTTTTGTACTTAATATTTACAGTAACGCCAGCCACTTTACTTTTTTTTCTTTTATTTTTACCGTGATATACTTTGTTTAATTTCCTCATATACAAGTGTTAATGTGGTGTGTTTTTTTTTTCTTTTTTTTCTTTTTTTAACTGCTCGTGATATACTCTTTGCTTAGCAATTTCCTTATATAAAGTGTTAATGCGGGGAAGATTTAGGGGTGTTCCCGGTCAGTTTAGCCGGTTTTTTTAGAAACCACCAATCAAATAAAAATATTTTTTATTTTGGGTGGTTTGATATTTTTGATAAAAATCAAATTGAACCAAATCACTCGTAAGCAGTTTAGGCGGTTTGAGCTTAAGACTAAAATAATTTTCAATAATTCATAAAAGTTATAAAATCGTTAAATCATAAAAATAAAAATAAGATTCAAATTTACATACAATATAACTCAAAAATAGTAAATGTATAAAAGTTCACCATTTAAAGTTTTAATACAACTAATAAAAATATGATAGGGTACTTTTATTATGACCAATAAAAACTAAAATAAACATAAAAAATATTTAAAAAATTAAAAATTATATACGTATATTTTTGGGCGGATTTTTGGGCGGATTTGGGGAGTCAAAAACACAAACCAAATTGCCTTAAAAAATTAGATTAAAAAAATGATCGAACCGTCTTAAAATCTAAAAATAATTAATAATTTGGTTCGGTTTGATTTAAATTGAGCAGTTTATGCGGTTTGACGGATTTTTTAAACACCCCTAGGAAGATTAAATAAGATGGATGACACTTTTGTGAATTTGTTTTAAAATATGACCTATTAATAAGTGGGTTGGTTTGAGAAAGTAAAGATGGCACATGTCAAAATAATAGACTAGCATATGAAAAAGAGTATGTACTAGAGTATATTTAGCATTCCTCATGATTAGATTTGCCACTGCATTAAGAGTTTGAGGACTTAATTGTCAAAATTAAATGGACCAACTTATCAATCTTTTAGGGGTTTTGCTCCAACTTATAAAGGAGGCGTAATATCATCTAATACTAGTCTCTGGAATCCACCCTTGTGTGCTTTTTTAGGCCCTTACTTTGAGAAGTGTCTTAAGAAATTCGTGAGCACAACCAACAGCGGGTTCAAACACTTCTTCGAGGCCTTGGCTCATCCCCAAGTTCAAGCATTCTCCTGCATCTAGGTCACGTAATTTTGTGCTACTAATACATGAAGCATAAGAAAAAACCTTCCCATATGAAATTTCATCATCAGCTTATCCTATTAACCGAGAGAGCTTCTTCAGAGTACCTTCTACATATGCTTCCAAAAGTTGTTTTGCGAATGCATTAATATGGTATATAATTAGGGTGAATTTTAACACTCACATTACTATGACTGGTTATTAACTGTTAATTGAGTTTTATCTTTCCAATTTTGTTCTTCTTGACCATGTTGTCACAAGTGTAGAAGCAGTGGATGAACAAAATATGTGAGTTTTGGAAATGCCATTACATGTTATATAAAGCAAGCCAGTTTTGTCCACAGAACTAACTAAGCACATTTAGAATCGCCCAATACACTTTGTTCATATGAAAGTCATTTCCACAATACATAATTGGCAATGGGCCCACCTAATTACAACCGGAAGGAAAGATTAGAAGAACGTAGTTACTCACCAAAATTCCGAATTGTACTAGACTCATTTTGCGTTTTATTTGGATATATTGAAGGAGACCACCAACATATCACATAACAAGATGAAGAAACATAGGGCCTGTTTGTTTCTGTTTTTATTTCTGTTTTTCACGTTTTTCGAAGATAAAAAATGAAAACGCTTAAACAAAATACGTTTGGTGCAAAATTTTCTAAAAATTAAAAACAAAAACGTTTGTCTTTTATTGAAAATCTAAAAACGGATTTCATCCGTTTTCATTTTCCCCATTTCATTTTCTCCTTCCTCCGTTCTTCTCTCTCTTATCCGACTGCTCTCTTCTCTCTCTATCTCATTCTCTCTCCTCAAACTCGTTTCTCTCTCTATCTGTCGCCTCTTCCTCTTCTCTCTCCTCTCTCTGCGTTCGCGACTGGCGGCCATAGCCGAATCTCGCCGGAGCATCTTTTCTTCCCAGATTTCTCTCTCTTCTATCTGCTCTTCTCATCTCACGTCTCTCTCTCCCCTCTCTGCGCCTCCTTCTCTCTTCGCCGCTCTCTCTCACCTGCTCCGATTCACTCTATCCCCTACTCATGAAAGTGGAATTTTAACTTTTATTATAATCAGAGTATGAGAGAGAGAGAGAGAGAGTGGCGCGCAGGGTATGAGAGAGAGAGAGAGAGAGAACCAAATTCTCGTTTATAGATCAAACAGATAGAACTCTGTAATGTAACGTTTGGGGACAGAGTGAAAGGAAAGTCTTCAAATTAGGCTCAGATCTTCCTTGATCTATTTATAGAACTCTGTAATGCAAAGAAATAGCAACAAAATGAAAGATATTATTCTATTAGAACTTACAATAACATCATAGCCATGAGCCTATATAACAAACAAACAACGTTTATATAAACCAGAAATCAACAACCATGGATCAAACAGATAGAACTCTCTCTCTCTAGAAGCGCTCTCTCTCTCTCTCTCTCTCTCTAGAAGCTGTCTTAAGTATTCCTTTCCTCTTTCCAGCAAAAAAAAAAATTTCTTTCCTCTCTCTAGGTTCTTACTTAGAAGTAGAGCAGCACACGTGCTTAACCATCGTTTTTAGATTAAAAAACTGTCAACACTAAACATAAATAAATTATTAAATATTATTTCATGTTTTTAAAAATTAAATCATCAAACACAATTTCAGTTTTTTTTTAAACTGAAAACAATCTCGAAATAAAACTATCAAACGCATTTTCAGAAATGATTCCAAAATGAAAATAAAAATGTTTTCGTTTTCATTTTCATACAAAAAATAAAAACGTTTTGAACCAATTCCAAACGCACCCATAATATTTGTTGCTACAAGATTTTCAAGATGCAGAGGATTTGAGGGCATTCTGCCGAATGAAGTTGAGACGGCCCGCCAGCTTTTCAAGAGGAGAGGGGAAGCCTCTTTCACCACAGGATGATCAGCTAGAGCATTTACCCAAGACCACAGAAATGGATACTTCTCTAGGTCAATCACTTTTATGCCAAACACTTCTTGAACCACATAAGCTCCAAAAAGAGAAAAGAAGACTATATCTAGGAATGCCATATTTCCATTGTTGATATAAGTGTTGGTTTTGAAAATGATTTTCTAGAAAAGTGTTGCCCCGGGGGTGCCCCGACGGTGCCCCGGGGTTGTCCCGGGAGTGCCCGGGAGTGTCCCAGCGGTGCCCAGGGGGTGCTCCGGGGGTCTCCCGGGGGTGTCCCGGGCGTTCCCAGGCGTGCCCCGGAGGGGCTCCAGGGGTCTCCCGGAGGTGTCCCGGGGGTCTCCCGAGGGTGCCCGGTGGGTGTCCCAAGGGTGCCCCGGGGGTGTTGTAGAGGCGGATTGGCTTCTTGTTGAACCTCTTCGATTTGATGTTCGCCTTGGTTGTGAGACATGATTAAAATTTGCAAAACAAAGTTAGAAACCTCACAAGCACTCCCTCATGTGTTTCACTCCTTATGTGTTTCTTTCTTTACACTCATGTTAGTCACTCAATGGCTTTTACCCTCTGATGTTCTCACCACTCTTGCCTTTTTCTTTTCCACTCGTTGTGTCTTCTTTAGTTCTTAACAGGACTAAAAAACACTCAAGTTTTTCAAGTAACAAGCAAATTGATGGCAACCGAACAAACCAGTAAAATTAAAAGGCCCCGAAACTAATGAAAACAGGTGAATTTTGGCTTGTAAAACAGGGTCGGCGGGCTGCGCAGGCCGAAGATTGTAGAGCTCGAAAAGAGCTTCGATTTGGTATATTATAGGCCCCGTAACGATCTCTGTATCAAAAGTTTTAGCTGTTCTAAGTCACAATCCTCCAATTTCACCTTTTTTTTTTTCTCGGATTCTCTCTGTTTTTTTTTTTTTAAATTGTAAAGCTTGGCTAATAAAGGAACCTTAAATCAAATCTGATTGAAACTAGGACTCCTTATGGAAGTTTTGGCTAAAGGATAGCAACAAGGAAGGAAAACCTAATTAAATTCCAACTAGGTTTAGGGATAAAGGCTTTATCTTAAATGCGGCCAAAGATAGCAACAAGGAAGGGAAGGATTTAGAAGCTTTATCTTAAATCCGGCCTCAAGAAACCCTATGAATTCCGACTCTTCTTTTTTTTTTTTTTTTTAAGAATATGAAATTCAACCTCAACAAGAAAAATAACCCTTAGAATATAATGGACCTCAACAAGATGTTCGGCCTCAAGAAACCCTAGGAATTCTGACTTTTTTTTTTTCAATATTTTTGGAAATCTCAAAAACAAAGAAAGAACAAAAGAAAGACAAACTCAAATTGAAACCCTAAGACACAAGAAAGCAATTAAAGATAGTCAAACTTGCCTTGGAACCAAAGCTCTGATACCAACTAATATGAATCTTGCCAACGACGCGACGAGACCCAACACCAAACGCGGATTACACCCCCAAGAACTTCAAGACGCAAGATTGTTGAGCCTTAACTCGTTGTCTATCAAGACGCGAATCAAGAACTACGAAGGATAGAGAACGCCACACCAAGAATATCAAGAATCACCTCTCAATATTAATGATAAGTTTGATTGCTGAACGCCACAAGAAAAATACTTAATAAGTTCAAAAAGTTCTCTCAAGAACCAAGAAGCACAAAATATGCAAAACCTTAATATGATTATGAAATGTTGTATATAAAAATGAATTTTAACATCCCTATTTATATAGGATGCGATTTTAACCCTAAAGAATAAAACATCTAATTACCTAAGCCTAACGCCCAAACTCGGCAAAACCCTATCTATTCTAACCCAAGGCCAATTCGGCCACAAAGCTTTTCCCCTAGGCCCAATTCGCCCAGCCCCTTCTAAGCATTTATTCGGACAGCCCTTGTTAGGCCTCCATGTGCTTGCCGCATTTCCAGCTTGTTGAACCATCACGTTCAATACATCCTTGAAGCGTTTGACTTTAAGCCTTGCCACCGGACCACTTGGTAGACTCAATGAATCTCTTGAATGTTGCGCCGCCTGCCCTTGTGTTCCACCTATCGCATCATCCCGGGGGTGTCCCGGGTGCGCCCCGGGGGTGTCTCGGGGGTGTCCCGGGGATGCCCCGGGGGTGCCCCGGGGGTGTCCTGAGGGTGTCCCGTGGGTCTCCCGGGGGTGTCTCGGGGGCGTCGACGGGGTGCCCCGGGGATACGCCAGGGGTGCCCCGTGGTGACCCGGGGGTGCCCCGAGGTTGTCCCGAGGGTCTCCCGAGGGTATCTAGGGGGTGCCCCGGGGGCACCCCTAGTGGGAATGGTGTCCTAAAAGCATAAGATGTAATATGATATTTATTATTTATTTAATAAAAGAGTTTATTCATTATTTTATGTGCATATATTTATGAATATTAATAAAAATTTTATGATTATTTATGTGACCTTAAACATTGTATATAAGTGTTATATACGAGAGGATAATGTTTAAAGATGATAATAAAAAAGCAATGTTCATAATGAATTTATTAAAGTTCAGAATCTTTAATTAAAACATTATTAATACATGTCATTCCCATTTAGAATGGAAAGGTGTTATCCGCACTGTTAATATGGTGAGATATTGAATGAGTGTATTTCAGATAATGAGATTATGTGGAACAAGGACACAGACACAATATGAATTTCTAATAATTTCCGTTAAGTATAGAAA
>NW_010358750.1:164046-166789 GCF_000414095.1 Morus notabilis | reverse complement strand
AGAGAATCAATGATACTCAAGGATAAAGAAGTAATTAGAGAGGTTAACGTATTTTACCTTGCACTAATTATGAATTATTTATGGATGATTGATCTATATGCAATGACTATATCAAATGGACACTTCACAGTTTAGAAGTAATTTATGTCTATAATTTCGAGAGTGCAATTCCAAGTTTATAGTGGAGTAACTATTGAAATTAATAGAATTAATTAATTAATTAAAGTGTTTAATTGATTATTAATTTTATTGGAGCTCGGGATTATAGGTCCATTAGTCCCCGCGTCGTCCTAGTAATTCTATCAGACACATAGGGCAAAATGGAAATTTTAGAATTACAGAATTCTAAAATTAACACACTCGAAAATAATTAATTGAGAATTAATTATTATTTAAATAATGTGATTATTTAAATTTGAATTTGAACACATCTAGATTTATCCATTTAAACTTATTTGATAAGTTGTTCAATTTAGAATTCAAATTAATTTAAGTTTGACTTAAATTGGAATTTGAATTTGAGTCAAAATTGGACTACAGGATAAAGGATGATTTTCTATTCCTTCCCTATCTGAAATTGGTGCCACACAGGAATGAGAATCCCTATCTTGGCCGGCCACACTAAGGATAAGGGAATAGGAGATTTTGTTTCAAATTCAAATAGAAGATAATTAATAAGCTTTATCTTTGAGATAGAGATTGGATTCCTTCTAGAAGTTTGACTTCTACTCTATAAATAAGAGAATAGTAGAAAATTGTGAATACAATTTTTCGAGACACAATTTTTGATACAATTCTTAAAAATGAATTTTGCCCTAATTTTGAGGTGGCCGAAATTCTCTAAGAGTGAGAAGGAAAAATTTTTCTCCAAAAATTTCACATCGTGCATGCGTTGGTGTTTGTGGAAGTTCGAGTTTTTATTGTAACCTGTTTTGTCTCATGTGTGCCCACACACACGTCTTCGTGGATTCTAAGAATTGACGTGGAAGACATTGGTTTTCTAAACACAAAGCTTTGGAGCAAGGATTGTTCGAGGTCGAAGAACTCAAATTATCAACCGAGTCGGCCTGCAGGTATTTTTCCTAATTGAGTTCTTAATAAATGAATTAATGAGATTAATTTATTCGTGCATAAATTAATATAATCTATAAAGTATCTCAAAGGTTTTATAAAAATTTTTGTTATACACGATCCGCCTCCCCCCCACGCTTCCGCATCCGAATTCGATTCAGAGACCAACAGCCTCGGGGATGTCCCGGTGGTACCCCGAGGGTGTCCTGGGAGTGCCCTAGGGTGTGCCGGGAGTGTCCCGTGGGTGTCCCTAGGGTGTCCCGGTGGTGTTCCGGGGTTGCCCCGTGGCTGTCCCGTGGCTGCCCTGGTGATGCCCCGCCGGTGCCCCGTGGCTGCCCTGGTGATTGTGACGACCCTCCTATGAGGCCGCCACTGTAACTTAAAACTTTAACTTGTACTTACTAGGGTTTCTTAAAATTTGCGGAACATTTTTTTTTTTTTTTTTTTATATAAAAGAAAGAATACTTTCATAATTTGTAACAATAATTTCAAATAAGTGAATCACTAAATTTCTTAAAGCTTTTCTTAATTTCAGTTAAGATAAAACGTTCTAAAAATATCTTTCAAACAGAGCAGCATTTGAACTCTTATTTCAAATGCTCTTTAAAAGCCTTTCTAAAACTAGCTAATTCAATCGAGCCATTTAATTTTGACTTTGAAACGGATTTCGTGAGAAATCTTAAATTCAAGTACATCTTAAAGCCCTTTTAAAATCAATCATTTAAATCGTCATGTTTAAAATTTATTTATTTGTTGCATGCTCTGTTGCAACGTTCTAAAACTTAAATACTCAAAATGAGGGTTGTTAGCTACAACCTCGGTTTTCTTAACATACATATGTACCTATACTTTTTAAACATACATGCTTGAAACCTTTAAATCATATATACATATACATGATTTTTCTTAAACTTACTGCGGAAGATAACGGCGTGAGCGGTATCCATTCCCATCTCCACCATTCGTCCGCCGCTTGCCATTGCCCTTCAAGAATTGCTGATAGGTTTCTTACCTACAGCATGAACATATCTGATTGAGCTTTCGCTCAGCAAGTAGGAACTATATCTCACAAAATAACTGTAAGTACACATGAATAAATATGCATGAGCTGATTATGCTTAATTATGACGTCTTATCATAGTCTTATTATCTTATCTTATATTTCCTACTGATGGGCCCGAGTGCTCGCGTACCACTTGCGCGCAATCATCGGAACGTGAGGGTTTGCAAGGTCCCCCACGACACCGTGATTATAACTGGAATGCCTCCCTTGAGTCGGAGGACATTATTGTTATTTTCTGTTTCTCCCTTGTGGAGCATGAGTTACCTCCCTTGCGGAGGCTGGTACGGCACTCAACTGATAATTATTCTTATAAGTTCCTCTTGACTTATTAAGGTGTATGCAATATGACATAGCAAAGCATACTATAACATAGAATGTACTCAAATACATATACTTCATGTGCACTGCTTAAGTGTATGCAGTATGATCTAGCATAGTATACATAATATTAAATTAACTCAAACACATATAATTCATGTGCGATGTTTATGTGTATGCAGCATGACATAGCATCGCATACAATACTTAAAGCATAAACATGCATATATAACATGTGTAACTTTTTCTTTAAAAAAATCTATTCATACTGTAGGCGAGATTCCTACTTAC
>NW_010358750.1:145224-153948 GCF_000414095.1 Morus notabilis | reverse complement strand
GTGCTCCAGCCAGAATCGAGCTGTGAAAATGGATGGGTTTTCTTCGTCTCGGTGTACTGAGTCCATAGGGACTGAAATCATCTCAATCGGAGGTCGGATGGCGGAGATATCACGACGGGAAGAAATGGGAATTTCGGAACTTCCGCCGGCGATTGCGGCTGATTCCGGCGGGGTTGGAGGTCGTGCCGCATGTCGTTGAACTCAGCTCGTCGAGATCTTTCTATTGACACCGGCGGTGTCAAAAATGGAGGTCGGAATCTTAACTTGAGTATTTGGCCATTGATGGTTTGTGTGAGAGAGAACGTGAGAGGAGAGAGAGAATGAGCGAGAATAAGAGAAAGAAAGTGCAAGAACCCTAAAAATTTCACTATATAAAGTATCTGATTAAGGCAAGATTACGTGCCTGATCTTATCCTCAATTATTTCCTCTAAACAGATTAAATTTATACTGATTAGAGGTAATTAGTTTAGCTCACGTAAGTTAATCTACTACTTACAGTCCAATATCAATTTCTGAATAATTCAATATTGTTTTATATTCTTACTCGCGTAATATTTCAAACAGTTTCAAGTCTTGAAATTAATTTTAGACTGAACAAATTCTAAATTTTAATTTTCTGTATTCTATCCCAAGAATGACGTTTCTGACAGTGTCAACTCCCGAGCTCATATTGTATCCATCTACTATAGGTATTTATCTTGTGACTTTAACCTAACTGTCTGGCAATTAAGGATTTTTTTCTTCTTTTAAAATGTTAGTGCGTTTTTTTTTTATACGCCGCTAACATCGTGCTGTGCTTAGAGATTCTTGAAATTAAGATTCTCAAACTATACTTGTACTGAAAATTATTCCGCCTTAAAATACGGCGAGAATTTATCGATCGAATTTACTTGATCGAAACATGAACTTAACATGAAATTTGCTATAGAATTTAGGAATACATATATTAATTCCATAAATCCTCCATTCACAATATAACATAATATTTTCTAAGAAAATCCTTGGCTTAAAAATACATGAATTGTATTATTTAAGGTCTGGAATTTTCTCAGTCATTACAGTGATGCCCCGCCGGTGCCCCGTGGCTGCCCTGGGATACACAGGCCTCATTTATTTCACCGATTTAAATTTTTAGTTATAAGTTTCTACAGTTAAAAACTCTTAAAAAATGTCACATCTAACTTTTTTTACTACAGTTAAAAGTTTTCAAAAAAGTCACATATTCACTCGAATTGAAAACTCAAATCTGTGAAGCAAACAATGCCATAATATTTTTGAGACGTAAGCGTCTGACTCATCATCCTTGGCCTTTTTTAAAACCATTAGTTTTTATAACATGCGCGTGATTCATTTAAAACAACGATTGTCAAATAATTTTTGAAAAAAAGTCGTAAAAGAAATAAAGACGCGAGAAAATGATCTGAAGCAAAAGATAAATAAAGAATATTTTAAATTATTTTGTTGTGTTTAAATCAATTCTATTTGATTTTGTTTAATATATTTTTACTTAATTTGGTGTACTTTTATTTTATTTTAGTTTATTTTTGTTAAATTTTATTTTTTATTGAATCATTTATAGTATTTTTATTTAAACAATGCTAAAAATTTAATACAAAACTGATAAAATTAAACTAAATATAAACCAAAATTAATAAGTAAATATAAAAATAATTAGTAAATAAAACTAATTTTTTTATCATCAAATCAAAAATATAAACGGATCATATAATCTCATTTTCCCTCTCTCTCCCTTTCTCTCTTTTCTGAAGAGGGTCTCACCACACTTTCTCTCTTTCTCGAGGAGCTCTCTTTCTCTTTTCTCAGGCGGGCCCACCACTCCCCACTCCGAGGAGCTCTCTTTCTCTTTTCCCAGGCGGGCCCACCACTCCCCATTCCCACTCTCTCTTTCTCTCCTTCCCACGTGGCTCTCTCTTGGTGAAAAAGCAGCGCTAGAGGAAAAAAAAAAGCCAACAACACATTTGATATAGATTATGGTGCGACACAGTACACACTGCTAACCAATAAGTGATGGGTCAAACACGCTTTTAATAAGAAACGCTAATGTTTTTAAAAGTACAAGAAACACTAGAGAAACTTTCATAAGACAAAAAAAAATTTTCAAAAATAAAGGGGTTGTTCGGCAGCCTCTTTTTTGAGTCAAAAATTTAAAAAAAATAACTCGAGTTACAATTTTATTCAAGTTCATATTTTTTTAAGTTTGAATTCGAGTTTAAACTCGAGTTTGAACTCAAGTTTGTGACAAACTCGAGTTCAAGTTTTCCCTTCAACTCGAGTTCAAAAACTCAAACTCAAATTAATGAACACTATTTTTTCTATTCTTAAAAATGCTATAACTTTTTCGTTTTAATTCTGATTGAGATATTTTTTTTCTATGCGTTGACAACGAAAAGACGAATAAAATCTCACCTATATACCCAATTAAAATTTTTCATCAACATTGAGTTTTTATTAAAATACTATCTAAATACAAATTTAAGTTTTGACTCACTCAAACACAAACTCAAAATGATTCTTATCTCAAACCATAACTCAAATGTACACAACCAAATACAAACTCAAGTTACAACTTCAACTCAAGTTATTGAGGCCCCGTTTATTTCGCTGATTCGAGTTTTGCTACGGTAAAAAGCTCTCAGAAACAATCACATCTAACTTTTTTGCTACAGTAAAAAACTCTCACATAAAGTCACATCTCAACTCGAATTAAAAACTCGAATCAACGAACTGAACGAGAACTCAACTCAAAATCTACACTCAAATTACCTAACTCAAAAAAGGTAAAAGAATAGCCCCAAAATAAATTAAAATGCAATTAAGAGTGAAAATAACTCTATAGTGAAAATAACTCTATGTTATAAAGTCATCAATTTGGATTGTTAAAAGTTACTAGCTACTGGAAGTAACTCTACACAACTATTATTAACAAAGCTCCATTCAGATTCCATTTTCACTCCAATGCCCGCATCTGCGTAGATATTCGAGCCTGGGGCGTGAGCACCAGCATTCGACGGCTCTAATTCGCGAACCATTTCAGCCGCTAGCTTTCCAAGCTCAATATCTCCATGCAGTTTGCAGGCAACAAGCAGTGTTCTCCATATGGCAGCATTAGGTTTAATAGGCATATTATTGATGAACTTTTCCGCCTCTTTTAGTCTCCCTTTCTGGCCAAGAAGATCCACAATACAAGAGTAGTGACGGCAATCGGGCTCTATCTCGTAATCTTTAGTCATTGAATGAAGATGGTTATAAGCTTCTTCAACTAAACCACTACTGTTACAAGCAGATAAAACACCAACAAAGGTCACCGAATCGGGTCTGATTCCTTCTTTCTTCATAGTCTCATAGAGTCTCAAAGCCTCTGCTCCTTTCCCGTGGTTCGCATAGTTAATGATCATAGATGTCATTCCGATCAAATCATGTTGTTCTATCTGATAAAATGCTTTGGTGCAATCTTCAAAGCATCCAGACTTTGAATACATCATTAGTAGTGAGCTTCCAACGAAAACATTCGAATCTAATCCCAGTTTTGTGCTTCGGGCATGGATTTGAATCCCAAAACTTGGTCTATTCAAGAGGGCAATTACTCCAAGAATGGATGACAGTGTGAAGGGGTGGATGGGCAAATCAGCTATCACCATATCACGGAACAGTTGAAGCGCCTCCTCAAAGTGCCCGTTTTGGGAATAACCGGACACCAAGGAAGTGCATGTGACTTCATCCTTTTGGGGCATCGTGTCGAAAACCCTCTTTGCTGATTCCAAATCACCACATTTCGAGTACATGTTTAAAAGTCGGTTACAAACTTCTGTTTTGTTGCCGAATCCCAAACGAATAGAATAACCATGGATTTCCTTACCAATCTGTTGGGAGCGAAGAGCAGAGCACGCTGTTAGAATCGCATTTAGAATAAGAACATCAGGTACAATTTCGCCTAAAAGCATCTCCCTAAATAACAGAAGTGCTTGATCTGCAAACCCATGTTCTTTAAAACTGGCTAACATTGAGGTCTGTGCCATTGCACCCCATGTACCAAGATTCTTTAGATTTTCCATCTGTCTAACCACCATTTCCGATCGATCTACCGAACTCACTTTTGAATACATTGAAATTAAAGAGGCCCCAACTGATGCATCAAAATAGAAACCGGTTTTCAATATCAATGAATGAATTTGGATGGCCTCCTCAAACATCTCTGGTTTACCACAAGCCGAAATTACGCTAGTAAGAGTATGCTCATTGATTTCCTCTCCCAACTTTCTCATCTCTCTGAAAACCTTGAGGGCAGAAATCGAATCACCCCTCTTTACAAAACCAGAAATGACAACAGTCCAAGAAACCACATTGCGGTTCGGCATCCACAAAAACTGCCTGAGAGCCTCTTCCATCTTCCCATAATTTGTGTATAAGTAGACAATAGCTGTCCCCGTAGTGACATCTTCTGCACCGGATTTAAGCAACAAGCCCTGAACTCCTTTCCAAATTTCAATCTCTCCAAGTTCACGACACGCAGTAAGAACAACACAATAGGTGGCATTATTTGGCACTAAAGATTTTCCACACATTTCGCGAAAAATATCCAAAGCAATTAAATTCTCCCCATGTCTGACTGCTCCAGAAATAATGGTATTCCAACAGACTACGTTCTGACATGAAACGTCACGAAAAGCTCTCAGACCGTCCTCGAAGCTGCAAGTTTTCGTAAACAAACCGATCAATCTAGTCCGAACAGGAGCAATCAAAGAAAACCCTGTTTTCATTACAAGTGAATATACAAGCCGAGTACAAATAGCATCTTGCAAAGCAGAACAAGCTAAGAGAACTTTCTCGTAGGTTGTTACATTGGGCTTAAAACCCGAAGAACTCATCCTACAAAAAACACCCCATGAATGCATATACAACGAATTCTCATTGTAACCCGAAATCAAGATATTCCACGAACTAACATTTCGATGAGGCATTAAATCAAACAGTTTTAGTGCATCCACCATAGCGCCTGATTTACAGTAGCAATGGAGCAGAGAATTCGAGGCGAACATATCCGATCGCAAAACAGCGCGATCGAGCAAATGGGCATGTAAAATTCTTGTATTTGTGATGTTATAAAGTCCTGAGCTTGCATAGTCGTTGAAAAGACGAATGGGATCAAAAGTACCACCGGGCATTCTTTCATGTTGAAGTGGGCATTCGAAAATGACAAGGGAAGTTAGGAACTTGGAGTTAAAAGGATAGATTCTGGTTTGGAGTTTGTGGTTGAAGAGATGTTTCATTTTTTTCAAAGTGTTGTTTGCAGAAGACGAATATACTCAACGATGTCCTTAGACGATAAACACCCCCATCAATTTTATCATTTGTGTTAATATGCCCTATAAATTTTAAAATGCATATATTTTACCTCATAAATTGTGATATGTCTTCAATTTCTCTTCATACTCTTAATTATGTCAATTTTTTAAATAAAAATATTAATATAACTATTAAATTATAAATTATTTATAATATTACATTAAGTTTGTTTACATTCTGAAATTTGTTCTTGATCTGTTAAGAAACTTGCTTCTTTATTGTTGTATATTTTTTGCTTTCTAGTCATGTTATTGTTATCGTTAAGAAATGGTAAAAGGTGTTTAAAAAAATAGGTAATTTAAATAAATAGTCTCTAATCTTTTTAAAAGATGATAATTTAATCTCAATTTTTTTTTAATAAAACGACCCTTAATCTATTTAAAATGTGATAGTTTGATTTTTTTATTAAATTTTTTAAAATTTTTAACAGAATTAATCATGTATAAAATATGTGATCTTATTATAAAGAAGATATTTTAGTAAAATATCAAGACAAGCTCTCATTCTCTCTCACGCTCTCACTCTCTCATTTCACTTCCATATCCATGGCCAAAAGTTTCAAAGTCATTATCGATTCGTGCACTAGTAAAATTTGGAAAGAAGCTTTATGCCTGAACATGTGTTAAAAATAAATAAATAAATAAAGACATGTGTTGAATTGCAAACATTTATGTTGATTGCAGATAAACAAATCAACCCACTATTTTTTAACAAATGTTTGCAGATTCAACACAACATGTTTTTTTTTTTTTGGAAATCAAAGCTTTTTTTTTTTTTTTTTTTACAAATGTTCAACACATGTTAAGACAAAAAGTTTCTTTCCAAATTTAATGGTGCACGATAAGGACTTTGAAGCTTTTGGCCATGGATATGGAAGTGATATGAGAGAGAGAGCATTTTAATGGTGCACGATAAGGACTTTGAAGCTTTTGGCCATGGATATGGAAGTGAAATGAGAGAGAGAGAGAGAGAGCGTGAGAGATGAGAGAGAGAATGAGAGCTTGTCTTAGTATTTTATTAAAATATTTTCTTTAATAAGATTACATGCTTTGTATATAATTAATTATATTAAAAATTTAATGAAATTAGACGGAAAGAACTAAACTGTCATTTTTGGACCCGTTTAGTTCGCTGATTCGAATTTTTAATTCAAGTTAAGACGTAATTTTATGTGAGAATTTTTTATTATAACAAAAAAGTTAGATGTAATTATTTGTGAGAGCTTTTTACTGTAGCAAAACTCAAATTCTAAACTCGAATCAGGGAAATGAACGGTTCATAATAAGTTAGGGGTCGTTTTATCAAAAAAAATATTAATGATCAAACTGTCACATTTTAAAAAAGTTAAGAACCATTTATGTAAATTACTCTAAAAGCTTTTAATTACGGAGACATGTTGCGACTAAAAAACTGTCACAACAAATTGTAATTATGAAATATTTATGCATAAATCATCATGATATTTAGTGATAAAAACATGTTGTGACTAAAAGACTTTTAGTCACAATACAAATTTTTTGTTGTGGCTACAAATTTTGTAGTGTATATATATACACTCTCGTATAAATAGAGATCAATTTCACGCATATACCTTAACTTATAATTTCATACAAGACAGTGACAACTAGCAACACAACCATGATACACCTTTTCCTCCCTCAGTCCTCAGATATTGTGCGAAAAAAGCTTCTTGAAATTAAAAATAACTCAACTACCATTTTTAGTTCAGTGAGATTTAGAGGATCATCCATGATTTTTGACTTTTTTTAATTTTTAATTTTTTATTAGGATTAAGATTTTTAGTTATCTAGTACTCTTTGGATTGAGTCATAATGAGACTAGGACTGCAGATTCTATAATTAAGGCTCCTAAATACGTATGCAGTTAATAATTTGAAAAAAAAAAAAAAATCATTTAAGATGATAAAAAATATTATTTATACCATTTTATTAAAAAATAAATAAGTGTCATTCAATTAATAAGAAGAAAATAAAAAGTCACAATGACATTTAATTATTTAGAATGACATAAATAATAAAGTTAAAAAAAAAATTTAACTTGAAATTTTCTTTTCATTATTTTGTGTTAGTTTGTGAGTTTATTTTTTATAGGACTCTAATAAGACTTTATTTTCTCTAGTTTTCTTTAAATAGGACATTTTTATTACGTGTTCAACTCAAACTAGGATTTTTTTCGACCAAAAAAAACTGAAACTAAGATTGCATGTTGAATTAGGATTTGTCAGCCTATAAATAATGCGTTCTGTTGAGGTTGGGGCTGCAGGGCCACGCATAGAGGTCAGTACCTTTTTTTTCGCTCCGTCCTAAAGTTCTAGTAAACTTAGGACCTTTAGTATACTCTTTTCTTTATTGAATTTGTAATTAATACTCAAATGGTTATTCTTCTTTTTACCGAATTATCATATATATGTACATATATCTCATATATCAATAGAGAAGAAGTTGAGTACCATTGTGAAACCTCTATTATTATAGTTTTTTCTACGTTTAGTGTAAATACGTTTATTTGTGACTTTTCTCTCACATGCAGTAATGATTTGCTTTCAGAGGAAGAATATGGTTTTGGTTCTTTTAAAGCTTTTGAGATTATTTTTAGTTAGACATCAAACAACTCAATAATAGATATATATCGATACAAGACAAACGAATACTTTTATGTGGTTTTCAGAATATTTAATATTTAACAACGATTATATAAAATCCACTTGTAGAAAGAATCTAATGTGATATTAAATATTCCGGAGATTGCTTTGGAGTATTCTTTTGTGTTGCATCGATATAATTATTAGGCTGCTTTATGTCTCACTGAAAATAACTTCTCATACGAAAGCTTAAGGATCCGTTTGGTAAAAGAGATGGATTAGTGGAGGGATAGATATGATATGAGGGGAGGGAAAGTGAGAATGGAGGGAATGATTGAGAGTTTCCTCAAAGTTATTTGGCATGATAAGAAGGAAAGATAATGACTTTCTTTTCTATTGTTTAGTATTAGAAGGAAACAAGAAGGGAAAGATTTGATTTTATTGATAAAGTTATGTATTTACCCTTATATTGAAAGTAATTATATTTACTTGAAATCTTTTATTTTTATTGTTTGTAAAATTGATTTGCTTTATAATACAAATGTACACATAGTGCTGGAACTTTGGACGGGCCATCCGCGACTGCCCGAAAAGCCCGAGGTTTTGCCCGAGCCCGACCTGCCCGAGAATTCCGGGCTGCCCGCCCGAGCCCGAATTTCACCTTGAACGGGCCGCGGGCTTGTATTAGGCGGCCCGAGCCTACCCGAATTGCCCGAATTATTTAAACTTTTTTTTAATATTAAGTTATTTATATATA
>NW_010358750.1:110822-136006 GCF_000414095.1 Morus notabilis | reverse complement strand
CCTTCACTGAGGTACGCCATAAGCTTGTTGAAGCTGCTGCCGCCACTGCCACTTGTTGATGAAGATCCACTTCCACTCACAACTTCCGTTTGAGTTGTCTTCTTCTTCTTCTTTAACCTGAAAACATTCAAGAATGAATGCGGGTTTTCATCTTGTTGTTACGGTTCCTGTACTCTAGAGTTTGTGCTTCTAAATCCAATCTCATATTTACTATAGATCTCATATATTTTCACCTTTATTATTGAAAATTGGTCCGTACAAGTGATGCCTAAAAATTCACCTAAGTTTTCTAATCCATCTAATTTTAATCTAGTATCAAAAATTGTACCTAAACCATATAACAAAGGCAACTTAGACCAATATTTTTTAAATTTATTTTCCATAGAATGAACAGGAACTCCTAAGATTGGGTCCTCCCTATATTCGTGAAATAAAATACTAATTCTTAAAAGTTCTCCTAAAGCTAAAGGTGATGTTGGGTAGTATGTTCCACTAAGTTTTAGAGTAACTTCATGAAACCTACCTAAAAATTGATACAAAACTTCAGCAATTTGCCAATCAAATTCATCTATATGTCATACTCCTAATTTTGCACACATATAGTTTGTTATAGCATCCTTATAAGGGATGCACTGTTGAAGCATAATATAAGTTGAGTTCCATCTTATAGGCATATCTAATGCTAATGCTCTAGGAGGTATATTTAATGCTTGTAAGAACCTAAACAAATCTTCTTGCCTTTGGTTACTACCTTGAATCCATGCAAGACTATCTCTAATTCTTTTAATGTGATTACCCATTTCTTTTAAACCGGATTTAACTATTAAATTGATTACATGACATGCACAACGTTGGTGAAAAATAATACCATCGCCGAATAGACTTAAATCATTTTTAAAGAATTCAATTGCTTTTGTATTGGCACTAGCATTATCTAATGTTATAGCCATTACTTTATCTCTTAATCTAAATTCATCAATTATTAAAATTGTGTTATTATATATTAAATCCGCGCTATGTGATCCTAGAACACATTTAAAACCTAATATTCTCTTATCTAAATCAAATCCTTTAAAGTAATGTCCGGTTACAGCTAAATAATCTTTATTGGCAATGGCAGACCAAATATCTGCCGTTAACGCAACGCACCCGCTAGTCGAGTGTAAAAGGTTTATTAATGTATCTTTTTCTTTTTTAAATAATTTTAATAAATTTTTCCTAAGAGTAGTTTTTGAAGTGAACTGTGCATTAGGATTGTGTACAACCTTAATATATCGTTGCCAATTAGGATGCTCTACAAAACTAAGTGGTTGATCTAAAGCAGCTATCATTCGCGCAACTTCCATACGATCTACTTGCGGATCGTATTTCCAAGTGGTTAGACCACCGGTTGCACGATCAAAAGATAATTGTGTTTGGCGGAGTTTGGGTCTGCTAGATTGGCTAAGCTTTTGAAGATACTTTTCGGAGTGTCGTCTCAAGTGTGTGGTGCCGTGAATAGTGTCACCTTATAATTTATATAAACAATATTTACACTGAGCTATATATTTAGTGTTACCTTCATTATCCACCTCGTCAATTATGTCGAAGTGATCCCAAATTGTCGAGGTACGCTTGCATTTCCTCCTGGAGGTTACAACACTTGCCGATGCAGTCGCACTCGCCGCTTCTCTACGCCCACCACCACTATTGCGACCACGACCTCCAGTACGTCCACCATGGCTCGGATTAGTAGATTCCTGCGTAACAAACTCATTAGTGGGAAATTGCCCTTCTTCTACATTGTGTTGGGCATCAACGGGAATATCACTATAACCAAAATGATCCATTATAAAAAAATAAGATGAATTTGAGAGAGAAAGAGCTTTAGGATAATGTGATAGTTTTTAAAAAAATTGTGAGAGAGATTGAGAGAAATTGAGAGAGATTGAAAGAGATTGAGAGAAATTGAGAGAGATTGAGAGGGATTGAGAGAGCTTGAGTGAGAAAAATGTGTGGGGGATGAGGGGTATTTATAGGGAAATTTTTGGGTTAAAAAATGATTTTTTTTCAAAAAAAATCGGGATAAACGGCTATTTTTTGAAATTCGGGTAGTCAGGCACTCGGGCAGTTCGGGCAAGTCGGGTTTTCAGGCAGAATTTGGGTAAAATTCAAAAAACTAGCCATTTCAGGTAATTCAGGCAGTCGGGCACCTCGGGCAGGTTGGGTTTTCGGGCAGAATTCGGGCAAAAATTCAAAAAACTAGCCATTTTCGGGTATTCAGGCAGTCGGGCAGTTCGGGCACCTCGGGTTTTCGGGTAGAATTCGGGCAAAATTCAAAAAAAGTAGCCGTTTTGCGTGCATTCGGGCAGGCGGGTTCGGGCATTTTTCGGGCACTTCGGGCACACAGAATTTTCGGGCTTTTTTTCCGGTCGGGTATGGTCGGAAAATTTCAAAAAAATTCCGGCGAACGGAGGTAAACGGCGATTAGACGGTGGCGGGCAAAAGAGTCAATGTCAAATTCGGGCTGCCCAAGCCCGAACCCGAAAATCTACCTTGGGCGGGCGAGAAATGGGCTTGCCCGCCCGAGCTCAAAAAAATTCAGGCTTCGGGCAACTCGCTGACCCGAACTTCCAGCACTATGTACACACATATGTAGACATATTTTATTTGTGTCTATATAATGTAAATATATAAATGTGTATCAACGTTATATTAAAAAAGGAAAAAAAAAACATGTGAATAATTTTCAATATATATTCATAATGTAATCCCACATAATATTGATGTCTAAGGCCTCACAACCATAGATGATAAAGTATATATCTTTAATAATTGCAAAAATATTTACATCTAGTAGAAGGCAAAAGCCTTCTAAAAAATTATAACCCCAAAAAATAGGCACTATAGTGAAGTGATCATTACTATCCTTCAGTGATCATTCTAAGGACCTCAATTTTTTTTTCTCAATGTCATCTCATCAAAGTCCAAGCCCAAAAAAAGGTTAATTCTTCTATAATATGTATATCAAAATGCTAGTATCTAATTATTATAGTACTTAGCTACAAACCATTAAATTTCAAAGCTCATTGCTTGGGTACATCATCTTCAACAATAGCTCGTAGCGGCGTTCACTTAGGACAACAAAGAAGGCTCAAACTTTTGATGCATCTTTAATTAGGAATAAAAAGGCGTCAAGCTGGAGATTTTCAAAAACTCCAATATTCATCAACTCTACATAAATTTTAGGCTCTGAATAAACATGTGGCCTTCCTTTTTCAAGAATATCAATGCCTTTTTTAGTAATGGCATTGCTTTCCCTAATTGCCTTGCATAGTCTCAAGATGATTATCAAGAGAGTCCATCATAGAGAATTTCCTTTTCATACCCTTCAATGAGGTTCCAACTTGGGAGTTATATTTTAGAGATATTTGTTCAAAACCATTCAATGCTATCTCACCATTAGAGTCAAGATCCACAAACCTATTGCCTTCCTTTTCTTATTGTTTGACCTTCTCCTTTGCACTTGTTGCACCATCACCAGTTACTTTATACTTTGGATACAACTTATATAATTTATCAGTGTTAAATTTATGTATGCTTATACTTCTTTGCATTGGGTTTTGCCTGCATACATAGATTTAAGAACAACTAACTATTAACGATGAGAAAGTTAAGAATTATAAAAAACATTAATAAATATTAGTAGCAATAATACATATCTTATTTCTATTAGTGTGTCTGCTTCAGGGCCTGTTCACTTTGCTGATTTGAGTTGAGATGTGATTTTATGTGAGAGTTTTTTACTGTAGAAAAAAAGTTAAATGTGACTGTTTTTAAGAACTTTTTTACTGTAGCAAAACTCAAATTATAAACTCGAATCGGTAAAGTGAATGGCCATTGTTTGTGAATTCAAAACTTCGGCGGTTTTATCGGTGGCTTTGCTTTGATTTTCCCGTGGTTTTGGTTGACAGTGCTCTGATTCATTTGGGCTTTGGTGGAGGCTTACGGCATTTTCTTTGTTTGCCTCTATACTAGTTTGATTAGTGATTTTGATGTCGCCTTTTGCGTGGTTTTGGACAATTGCATGTTCCATCATCTTTTTTTTCCTCGCCGGTTTTAATGATTTTTTTGCTCTTTCTGGTCGTCGCATGCTTTTGTGCCCGATCTCTTTAGGTTTTTCGGTGTTTATTAAAATCTGTTGAAAATTGTCTTGGCTAGCACGTACGATTTTGAAAAAAATTCTTAGATAATGTTTTATTTCCCTTTCAATTATTTTACGTAGATGTTTACACGTTTCTCTGGTTGATCCTGGTCTTTTTCCATGCAGTTATTAAATTGATGATGCATGCCCTCTCTGCTGCTGATTTGTCCTCGCACGTTCATAATCTGTACTTACTCTACTGCAGGGTATTAAATGAAGTTTTGATTTTTTCCTGATTGTCTGAGACGTGTCAAAAATTTAGGGGGAAAACAAAATATTGACTTTTCTCATTCTTTTCCTTTCATTTTTCTTTCCCCCAGATAATAGCTATATTCATTCTTTGTTTCCCTTTTTTTTCTAATATGTTGCTTTTATTATTTAATTAGGAAATTTTAGTTCTTTCATTCGTGTTTATCCTCTTAAGTGTGATGTTCTTAGAGGTGATTTACTGTTTACATCTGTTTTCTTTGTTCTCTATTTATCAATGCTCCTGCACATGAATTTATCATTTATAATCCCTGATTCTTTTCCTTGCATTTGACGAATTTGCTCCTTTATTTCACTCTTGATCATTTACTGCTCCATTTTATTGTGGATCATTGACTGCTCTATCTTTTCATTCTTCTGTGTTGGATTCCTTTTGGTTATCTTTAGTTGGCTGACATCTCAGAGTTGAGGCAACATTTATACCATTTCAGGTACTGTTAATAATCCATATCTCTAACTTTTTAATCTCTGATGCTGATGGACATATTACTTTGTTGAGGTGGTATTAATATTTGTGGTTTGTATTTTATTATCTATCTTTATTTTTGTCTGTGATGCTCATACGTTGACCATCTATTTATCTATTTCTTAGTAATGTATCTATATATGTATATCATTAGTTTAACAAATTTTAACTTTGGTAAGTTTTTTCCGTGGCAATGATGAGTATAATTGACCTTGATGTGTTGAGTTTTATATGATTTGTCTAAAGATAGCTGTGAATATGTTGTCCAGGATTACATTTGGTTTTTTTTTTCTTCTTTTGGTGCAGAGGCTCTTTGGCTATCATTGGTAGCTTTTCCGTTGCTTTCATTTGCGATTTTGGCTTTGTCGGTATGACTCACTATTTTTGTTTGGGTTGCTTTTTTTTTCCTTGGCTGGTTTGTTTCATCATTGCTGACTCATCAAAATTTAACTATTTTGTTAAAATTTTTTCTAGATGCCTTATCTTTTGGTTTGATTGATTCTTTTGTGCATGGCTTTTGTGTTGATCGTTGGTCCTTTTTTCTTGCTGATTGCATACCGCGCATGGGTAAATCTCAATTTTTTTCTGTTTCGTTTATTGTATTGATGAGCTAGGCTCTGAATCGTGCTAATTTGTCTTGCCATCTTGATGATTTGTACCGATTTTGCTGCAGAGGTACTAAATGCAATTCTAGAGCAAAAAATTTTTCTTTCAGTTTTTTCGATTTTTCCCCTTTTCTGTTTTTTTCCTTTTTCTCTTCTCTCAGGCCATTATTTTCTAAGTCATGTTACTTTTTTTCTCTCTTCTTTTCTCATCATAAATACCACATTGCCTTTATCTTCTAATTACGTAATTTTGATCTTTTAGTTTTTATAAAATGATTATCTGTTATTACGTATTATGTTATTAGAGGTTACTTACTGTTCATATTTGCTTTTCTATTCTTTATTTATGAATGTTGCTGCTCTACATGAATTTATCATTTTTATTTATGTTCATTTCTCTTGCATTTGATGTTTTTCCTCCATCCTTTCGCACGTGATCATTTACCGCGTTATTCCATTCTCGATCATTTAGTGCTCTTCTTATTTATTTTTGTATCTTTGACTACATGTGTTCATTTTTAGTTGGCTGATATCTGACACAGAGTAGTATTTGTAGTCCTTCAGGTACTATAAATAACTTTTACCAATAAATATTGCTAATCTGTGTCTATTTCTTTTTTTGTTTTGTTTTGTGTTTCATTAGTGAGTAATACGCGGATGTTGACTTACACTTTATTTGTTTCTTAGTAACATATATTTCTACCAATAGGGTTTTAATGTCTTTTGCTGATATTGCATATAATGCTTTTGCTGTGGCACTATTAATATCTGTCGTTTTTCTTTAATTCCCTTTTACTGTTAATCTGTCTATACTTCTTTTTCTTTCTTCTGTGTTTCATTAGTCAATAGTGCCCAGTTGTTGACTTGCAGTTTATTTGCCTCTTAGTAACATACATACATATCTTTATTTCATATATTTTATTATTATTTTTATTTTTTTATGGCAATGATGAATACAATTGATTTTGGTTCCTTGAGTTTTATATGATTTGTCCAGAGATTGCCGTAAATATGTCATCCCTTTATCATAATTCAAAAGTTGTTTGGCCATTGCTGAGTTATTTGCCTACCATTTTGAGACATTTTGTTTTTGCTTTGGCGATGATTTTCACTCATTTTGAACCCCTGTTATTCTTACTTTTATTACTTGAATTGGCATTGATTTATTTATATAACGTGTTATTTTTGTGTGTGTTTTATCTCCTTTATCCCTTGACTTTGAATGATTTGAATTAGAGTTGTCTATTATTAATCAAGACTCAGTTCATAATACACACCATAGTTCAGTGACGGTTTTGCTTCTTTTTTTCCTTATTTTTCCTATTTTTGAGTAGGCAGTTTTAGGTCTTCTTGAACTTTAAGCTGTCATTGTGCGGTTTTACCTTTGGTTTCTTATTGTTTTATTTGCTTTTGGGTTGGAATTTTTTGTCATTTAACACAAGTGAGGCCGCAACCTCTACTTCCTCCTCAATTTCTTGCTGTTTTCTACCTTTTTATCTTCCCTCTTTGGTCTGGTCTGCTTCTTTTGCTTGCCTTTTGGTTTCTCGCTGCTCTGTGCATCTAATAAAATTCATGTTTTTTCCTCATTCTTTTAATTCACTTGGTAGTCTCTTGAAAAGTTTATATATTACTTTGGTTGGTCATTCTCTGTGACCTACAAGTTATAATTGGTGTGATGGATACAATATCTTATTATTATTTGTGCCTTTGTGCAGTTACTGTTAGTAGGCAGCCATAAAATGGCTATAAATATATAAGTTTATTTATTCATCACACATTGCTGAGAATGTAGAATATCTTAGTCATAATTCTTGCATAAAAATATTGTGATATTCATGTTTCATTAGTATTTTTTGACTGCTCTTTTCATTTGGTGATTTATTCATTCATTTACTTACCTATTTATCTATTTTCTTTCAGATTCTCTATCCTTTAGTGTACTTGACTCAGAGATTAAATAAAGTGAATCCCTTGACTCTATTTCTGTTACACTTCACACTCGATCATTTACTACTCTACTATTCTTTGATCATTTATTGTTGCTCATCTATTTCTTAGTAATGTATCTATATATGTATATCTTTAGTTTAACAAATTTTAACTTTGGTAAGTTTTTGCAGTGGCAATGATGAGTATAATTGACCTTGATTTGTTGAGTTTTATATGATTTGTCCAAAGATATCTGTGAATATGTTGTCCAGGATTACATTTGGTTTTTTTTTCTGCTTTTGGTGCAGAGGCTCTTTGGCTATCCTTGGTTGCTTTTCCGTTGCTTTCATTTGTGATTTTGGCTTTGTCGGTATGACTCACTATTTTTGTTTGGGTTGCTTTTTTTTTTTCCTTGGCTGGTTTGTTTTATCGTTGCTGACTCATCAAAATCTAACTATTTCATCAAAATTTTTCTAGATGCTTTATCCTTTGGTTTGATTGATTCTTTTGTGCATGGCTTTTGTGTTGATCGTTGGTCCTTTTTTCCCACTGATTGCATGCCGTGCATAGGTAAATCTCAAATTTCTTCTATTTCGTTTATTGTATTGATGAGCTAGGCTCTGTATCGTGTTGATTTGTCTTGCCAGCTTGATGATTTGTACCGATTTTGCTGCAGATGCATTAAATGTAATTCTAGAGCAACAAAATTCTTTCAGTTTTTTTATTTTTCTCCTTTTTCTGTTTTTTCCCCTTTTCTCTTATCTCAGGCCATTATTTTCTAAGACTTGTTACTTTTTTTCTCTCTTTTCTCATTGTAAATACCACATTGCCTTTATCTTCTAATTACGAAATTTTGATCTTTTAGTTTTTGTAAAATGATTATCTGTTGTTAGAGGTTACTTACTGTTCATATTTGCTTTCTATTCCTTATTTATGAATGTTGCTGCTCTACATGAATTTATCATGTTTATTTATGTTCATTTCTCTTGCATTTGATGTTTTTCCTCCTTCCTTTCACACGTGATCATTTATTGCGTCATTCCATTCTCAATCATTTAGTGCTCTGCTTATTTATTTTTGTATCTTTGACTGCCTGTGTTCATTTTTAGTTGGCTGATATCTGACACTTAGAGCAGTATTTGTAGTCCTTCAAGTACTATCAATAACTTTTACCAATAAATATTGTTAATCTCTGTTTATTTCTTCTTAGAGCAGTATTTGTTCTTTCTCTCTTTTTTCCTCTTTTTTTTCCTCTTTTTTTTCCTTTTTTTTCTCCCTTCTGCTCCTTTTCCTATTTACTTCCATTGCTTGAGGTATCAAGAAAAACTTTTTTTCCATACAGTTTTAATGACCGTTGTTGATCCTAAATATATTAATTTGGTACATCAATGTTAATATTAGTTGTTTGTACTTTCTTAGCTATGTACTTTTGTTATTATATTGACACATATTACTGATGCATAAAACTGATCAAAATCTGTTCCTATTATTAGCAAATATTAGTAATCTACTTATATTTCATCTTTGGTCTAATAAGTAAAGTGATCTTTACATGTTGATTTCCTTTTCATTCTTTTAGTAAATTTATAATAAAATGTCTCCTTTTCAAAACCTATCACTGCATAAAGAACGAAATAAAAATATTGCCATGTTTATGTTTTTGTACTTTTTTTTTTGTTCTCCTTTTCTCCCTAGCTCTATCTTTATTTATATATATATATATATATATATTGCCAGATTTAATGCATGCTAATTCCCTCAGTCTTTAAATAATATTATGTCACTCCCGTCAACATCTCACAACTATAATAAGTAACGTAATTTTCTTATCTATAGTAATTATTATATTTTATCTATGATGTTGCTGCGGGTAAAAAACTAGTTACTATTGATATTAGTATTCCTATAATAGGAAATCATCCACCAATTATATGCTTCAACCAAAAAAGGCCTTTCATACGCTATCCGAAGATGTTTAACACTTTTGCAAACGCTACTACAGCACCTATAATTAAAAGTCTGATGCCTACTATTGCATTTTTCTAGCACTATTTTAGGCTCGGTATAATCGAGTATTTTCAATCATGACATTTTTAGAACGCTATAGTTTTAGAACGCTATAGTTAACGCCCCTGCACTCAATATATATGTCGTTTTTATTATATATATTATATATATATATATATTTTTTCATTTGACATAACTGGCCATGTATTTCATAAAATGACAGTAAGAACATAAATTTCCATAATTAGGCATAATATATCATACAAAATTGAAATATGAGACTGGTTTATGTATGCATAGTTATAATATACATTGCAAACGTATTTCTTAAAATTGGATGAAGTAATTCAAAAGAAAAATAGATAATTTACCTTTGAGAGTATGAATCTGAGCTTTTACTTTTTATTCTTTATAAATACTTTGAGCCTTTGATTATATCTCGACGAAAATCCGATTGTTGCGAATAATCGTATCAAAGCAATGTCGTCCCTTTCATCATTATTATTAGTATCTTGGGAATTACTATAACCATTGGTATTTTTGAGTTCATGATTAAAAATCAATACACGTTTGCATTTTCTTGAACGAATTTTGTTAGTTAATTATTTGACCAAAAAGATTATAAATCAATAGTAAAGAGTAAAAAATCTGATGTATACACTTTAAGGGATATTTGTTAAGATTGCTCAATTCAAAGTCATACTTTACAAACAATTGTGCAAGAAGTAATTTAAGCCCACAAAAAGAGGATAAAAAATAAACTGCAACAAGAAACTTGAAATTCTGCATCAAGCGGCAAAATTTCTTGACCAGTGAGGAGCATCTATGTTCACTGGAACAAAAATAGCAAGAAACAATTCAAAATTCCTGAAAAGCAAGTAATATCAGTTGAATTAGTCAAACCATTAAGTTAACTTAACAAAGATGATGGCAGAAATTTAATACCTAAGAAAGCATAATCATTTTAAACATAAAGTAGAGCGATCTTAACACGTAAACTATGTGAATAAAAATACCTTAAGATGTCATGCTAATAGAGGAAGAACATATCTGTAATGAAGAAACTGAAAAGGAAAAAAAAAAAGGAAAAAGGAAAAAGCCAAGCATAAATTAATGGCACCATAAGAAAAATGAAAAGAGAAATACAATATAAAGTTCAAAATTATAATTTAGATAAAGATAAATTAATTAACGTGGTATCTCTTTCGGTGTACTAACTGCAACATTCCAAAATAAAAGTTAAATATCTCTAAGAAGAATGTAAGGTTCCGTTCATTTTATCGATTCGAGTTTAAAATTCGAGTTTTACTATAGTAAAAAGCTCTCAGAAACAATCACATCTAACTTTTTTGTTACAGTAAAAAACTCTAACATAAAATCACATATAAACTCGAATTAAAAACTCGAATCAGCGAACTAAACGGACCCTTAACTTACTTGAGAGTTTAGCAACAACATTAAACAGGTTTCTAGACCTCTCCAAGTCTCGCACTTTACTGGTTTATATTTATTGAAGCGGGCAAAACTAATAGAAGCATATACAAGACCATTCAAGTAACAAATATTGAGAAGTTAAATACTTTTACAAGGAGACAATTGAAAGCAAACCCACAGTAGCCCATGAACACGACGACAACGACAGTACTAGTTTGTTCAAAGGTAACGATTGATAATATATTGCGATTACAATGTTGAGTATGGCATTTCATATGAGTTTTACTGCTGACACAATGTGGGGTATATAATAATAGCAGCAATAATAATAATAATAATAATAATAACAATAATAGGAGAAAGAGGAACAAAACTAAATAACAGATCAAGAGGTTAAACAAGAGGTTCGGTTATAGCATCGTTATTGACCTTACCTTTGTGTGTTTACTGATTATTTCCTTCACTATACGTCGCTTTTGAATTACCTTTGCTTTATTAAAAACAAGATTTTTCTGTCTCTTGTGAAGACCAATTAATGAGGTTAATAGAGATAACTATAAGCCGGTAAAAATTCATATGTTCTGGCAGAGTTAGAATCTCAAATTGTTGAAGAAAAAAAAAAGCATATGCAATCTAAAAATCTGTCAGCAACATGATGTGGATTTATTTTGGAAAAAAAACAAAAAAACAAAAAAAAAAAGACATACACAGTTTTATCAGTTCCTTTTGCGAATTTAAAATGAATAAAAAGGCGTATATAACGCAAAGGAGTTAGAAAGTGACAGTAGAACATAACCTTGAATGATCTTGCTCTGCATCTATAGGAGACGAGAAAAAGAGAAAAAACAAAAATAAAGAGGGTTATTATAAGGCCGCGTTCATTCTACCGATTTAAATTTTTAATTTTACTATAGTTAAAATTTTTCACAAAAAATCATATTTAACTTTTTTACGATCGTTAAAAACTCTCAAATAAAATCACATCTCAACTCGAATTGAGGAACTAAATGAGATCTTATAAAGTTATCTTAATCAAGAGAAAACTTGAAGTAGAAAATCCAAATAACAAAAAACTAGAAAAAGGAGGAATAATTGAACTAAATCAGGAAAAATATTAACATATGCAAAAGATAATATAAAGATGGCTCTAACTTGTTTAGGGTTGTTATAATTTTCTTAATTCTCGTTGGTAAGCCATACTTCCCTTACAGTCAAGTCATCTTTTCTGTTTTTTCATCTTGAATTTCTTTAGTTTCTCCCTGTAGTTGAATATTCAACTTTTTCACATATAAATAATAGTAAAAGAATGCGTTCTAGGTTGCATGTTGGACATAGTTTTTAAGATCTACAGAAAAAAAAAAAAAAAAAAAAAAAAAAAAAAAAAAAGAGTGTAAATATTGGGCAAAACCTTAAAATACGCAACAATAATAGAATAAGATTCCACAAAAGACGTCCAATTTAAGCATGTTATACGGAAGTTTCTTCACAAATAGGCAAATAGCATAACAGTGCAGTTTTTATTATTATTATTATTATTATTATTATTATTATTATTATTATTATTATGTAAAAATTACTGAATTAAGAAAACCAGACGAGAAATCAGAAAAAATAACCGGAAAAAATAACGTTTCAATTAAGAAAAATGACCTATGCAACGACAGCGATCACAGTAGAGGTCCCTTCAATGGCAAATTCTTGACCCTCTCTTCTATAGTGTAGAGAGGAAGAACTAGAAGAGTACAACAGACGGGAATTCCCAAATTTTGGTAGTACTCGATTTTTGCGCAAATGTAAGAACTTTGTTTCTAAAAGGGCATCTAACTCAGAAAATCGTTTGGAATTTCCTTGCGCTGGTGGTTTCATGAGAATGGACATAAAAATTAGGTTGAGGGATCATGGGGAATTTGGGGGAGATAAAAAGAAAAAGAAAAAGAAAAGGAAGTGAAAAGATCGTGGGAGACAGAGAGAGAAGAAAATGAAAGAAAATAACGAAATAAAAAAAAAGACAAATTTTATAAATTCTCTTAAATTTTGTCATTTGTGTTAAGTATCATTAACATTTAAAATGTGCATATTATGTCTCTTAAATTTTATTATTTATGTCATTATGTCTTTTGAGATTAACTCGGTTAATTTTTTTAATAAAAATGCTTATAAATATCTTTAAATTTTATTATTTGTGTCAATATATCTCATAAATTTTAAAATGTACATATTTTGTCTTATGAATTGCCTTATGTCTCCAATTTCTCTTTCTCCATTTGATTCTGTCAATTTTTTAAATAAAAATATTAATATTACTATTAAATTACTAATTATTTATGCTATTTTAAGTCGTTTACATTCTAAAGTTTGTCCTTGACCTGTTAAGAAACTTGCTTCTTTATTGTTGTATCTTTTTTGCTTTCTAACCATGTTATCATTATTGTTAAGGAAATGGTAAAAGGCTTTTAAAAAAATGGGTAATTTACATAAATAGTCCCTAAATTTTTTAAAATGTGACAATTTAGTCATCAATATTTTTTTTTTAACAAAACGACTCTCAATCTATTTAAAAGGCGACAATTTAATCATTTCTGTTAAATTTTGTTAAATTTTTAACATAATTAATTATGTACAAAGCATGTGATATTGTTAAAAAATGTATTTTAATAAAATACCAAGGTAAGCTTTCATTCTCTCTCTCTCATCTCTCACGCTCTCTCTCGCTCTCTCTCATTTCACTTCCATATCCACGGCCAAAAGCTTCAAAGTCATTATCGTGCACCAGTAAAATTTAGAAAGAAGCTTTATGCCTGAACATGTGTTGAACATTTGTTAAAAAAAAAAAAAAGTTCTCTCGTGTATTGTACCGTTATCTTTTGGACGGTAATTAATAGAAATAATGAGATTGTATATTTTTAAATAAGTTGAGGGTCGTTTTGTTAAAATATTAAATTAGAAACTAAATTATCACCTTTTAAAAAAATTAGAGATCATTTGTACAAATTACCCTATATATATACATACATACATACTTACATTGTATCTAATCTAACAAAACATATGCCTCCCATGTGCCTTACCTCCCCTCACCATTGTTTATATGTTCTTTAAAATTATTTTTTATCATCTTACTATGAGAGTAATTTCTTACATTTTAATTTTTTATATGTGTTTTTTAAAAATATGTTTTTTCTTATTTTACATAAAAGTAATTTCTTTTACATGAATTTTTATTTTATTTTTTAGTCAATAGTTAAAATAATTTCTTCAAATGTATAATTTTTCGTATAATTTCTATTATATCAATAATTATCTTTATCATTTTAAAAATAAATAAATAGTTATTTCTATCTAATTCTGATATATATTAAAAGAGTCAAAGCTCTTTTTTACTGTGCTCATTTGGCCATACGTAATTCTCTCTTTTCTCTACTCTTTTTTTTACATTTTTTTATTCTTTTATCTTTTTTCCAATTTAGTTCTTTTCTGTGTATTTATATATGCATAAAATCTCTTTTTTTTTCTTTTTTTTTCTATCTACCATCTACTATATATAAAAAAGACGCAAAACCTTTTTATTGTTCACTTCTCAGACGCTTTCCCTCACTGCCAAGTGACAGTCTTTTTTTTTTTTTCCTTTTTCTTTTTTTTTTTCATTTTGTTTTTCGTACTTTTTTTTTAGATGTTTTGTTCTTTTATTTTGTGAGAGTTTCTATACAGTTTTTTTTTTTTTCTTTTTTACACTGTGTTCGTTAAAAGATTTGTTTTTCCTAACTTTGCCCTTATGAAAATAATTTCTTTTATGTGTTTCTATATAATTTTTTGGAAAATTTAATATTGGTACTTTCATATGTGTTTCTATATATTTTTTTGGAAAAGTTTAATATTAATATCCTGGATTTTAGCAAATCGTCTTTCTATCTCATATTTTGATAATTTTGAATTAGTACTCTGATATTTTGATAAATTATTTTTTAGTACTTTGAGATTCATTTTTTAGATGTCAAATTTACTCTTTTCATCAATTATTCAAAAAACTAATAATTCTTCGGTTAGATCTGTGTTGTTATTTGGAACTTGTTGCAGGTAGAGATTTGGCTTGTTCTTTTGGAGTTTAACTTGAGTATAATTCTTAAGTTGAATTTGAGTTATAATTTGAATTGAACTTGTAACTTAAGTTTGTGTTTGGTTGTGTACATTTGAGTTATGGTTTGAGATAAAAATCTTTTTGAGTTTGTGTTTGAGTGAGTCAAAACTTGAAATTGTATTTAGATAGTATTTTAATAAAAACTCAATACTGATGAAAAATTTTAATATGGTATATGGGTCGGGTTTTATTCGTCTTTTCGTTGTCAACGCATAGAAAAAAAATCATCTCAATCAGAATTAAAACGAAAAAGTTATAGTATTTTTAAGAATAGAAAAAATATTGTTCATTCATTTGAGTTCGAGTTTCTGAACTCGAGTTGAATGGGAAACTTGAACTCGAGTTTTAGTCCTAAACTCGAGTTTGAACTCGTGTTTAAACTCAAGTTTAAATTTAAAAGAACATGAACTCGAATAAAGTTGTAACTCAAGTTACATTTTTTTGAGTTTTTCACTAAAAAAAAACAAGCTCTTGGTTTCTCAGATCTGGTGTTAGAACTATTGAGAGCTCATAGAAGTTGTACAGTATTTTTCTTCCTTCCATAAGTTAGTTATTCTCTTCAATTGATTGTTAGTAATGTGATTCCTTTTTTGCACAGTTACGTCTCTAATTTTGCCGCATGTATATACTGATGATATCCCCCGCATGTGAGCATTTTACCCATCAATGAAACAACTCAGTGAAATGAGCATTTTTTTACCTTTGTCTTCTCTTTACCCTAACCTTCTTCTGCAGATCCAATTTCTAGGAAGTTTTGGAAAGAGAGTAGGGGAGAGTTTTTTATTTTAAGTTTTTAATTTTTTTTTAATTTTCAAACTTTTAACATAATTTTCAGAATTTTTTCTTAAATTTATTAGGTCTTGTTTGATTCGCCGTTAGTTAGAATTGTGTGATTTGATTTGAATTATGATGATTTAAATTACGATTCGAACCGGTATTTAGATTTGTAAATAAATTGTTATTTAAATTGAGAATAAAATTCGAAACTATTTTTGAATAAAGTGTTAAAAACTGACATTAGAGTTTCATAACAAATCTTATAAAACCTTATTGTAAATGACATTAAAAAAAAAATGTAATGTCAATGGGAATTTGTTCCTCTCATCATTATGAACATGGTTGAAAAAAATCATCCCAATCAGAATTAAAACGAATAATTTATAACATTTTTATGCTTAAAGTTGAGGAGAGAGAAAAAGTAAAATCTAAATTGTTTTTACCATAAAAAACAATTCGGAATGTTAGAATTTAGGAGGGTCTAAATTCTAAAATCAAATGTTCGAACTATTATTAATGATTTGAATTGTCCATATTTAGTTTTCTCCCAAACATCAATTTGAATTTTAAATTTGAATTAAATTGTTTGGTCGAGTTGTTGAAACAAACATGGCATTAGTTTTTTGGTTATTTAATGATAATGGTAAATTTCACATTTTACGTTCTAACAAAAGGTATTAAAAAATGATTTATCAAACGGTCAGGGTAATAATTTAAAATGATCAAAAACACGAGGTATTAAAAGACGATTATGCTAAAATATATGATCTAATATGAAAATTTTCCTAATTTTTTATTTCTTTTAATTTTTGTCAATGACAAATAATTTTCTTCAAATGTGTCCATACTTAATTGCTTTCTATGCCTCCATTTGATTCACTGGTTTGAACTTTATTGATTTGAACTTTTTTGTTTGAACAGAAAAATTCAAACGATGTGGTTTAAATTGTAGTTCGAAATGTTGTTTAGATGTGTAGTTAAAATTTAATCTAAGTAGGGAATAAAATTTGAATTTGTGTTTGCTAGGCGTAAAAAAGAAGAGAGAGTGAGCACCTTTATTCAAAAATTGTTTGAATGATTAAACTTGAGGAGAGAACTAAACTCTAAATTAGACAGTTTAATTCAGTTCAAATAGAGAATTAAATTCAGATTGCATGTTTATTAAACGCGGGTTCAAATTATACCCACTGTTCAAATTGAGCTAAACTGGCATTCATTTATTTCACCGATTCGAGTTTTACTATAGTAAAAATCTCTAAAAAATAGTCACATTTAATTTTTTTATTACAGTAAAAATTTTTTACATAAAATTATATCTGTACTTAAATTTAAAATTCGAATCAACAAACTAAACAGTTATGAGTTAAATTAGTAAAATAAACGGCGCCTCTTTGCATTTCGTTGTTTCCAGCAACGGGAGGGTGAAAGAGGGGGAAAAAAAGTTCGCTGTCAGTTCATTGTCGTTTTTGTTTTTGCCGTCATTTATTAATGCTGTCGTTTAGTTCGTTGTCGTTGTTTATTTGAAAAACAAAAATCAGATCTCCCGTTATATTTGAATTTGGAAAAGAAAAATTTAAGGAAATTTCCCCTCTTAATCGGTTTTCTATTTTTATTTGATGCAATAAAATTTAAAATTTCTATTACTTTTTATTAATGGACAAGAAATATGTAAAAAATAACGGAAAATAATATGTCAAGAATGGGATTCGAACCCATGCCCTTTCGGACCAGTACCTGAAACTGGCGCCTTAGACCAACTCGGCCATCTTGACCTCATGATCCTTTCTTGGATACTGAATATTATTACTCTAAACATTAGTTTTAATTTCTCCTTAAACCTCTCTTTTTCCACTTTGCTTTCATACTTGAAAATAGATGAAACATCTCTTGATTCTCTTCAATCACCACTTCCAATCCAGAATCTCCCCCAAGTTCGCATCTTTTCTTGCTGTTATCCAAAACCAATCAAAACTTTCCCATGAAAATTACTGAACCTATACGGCTTTTCAATAATCAAGCAAAATCAGGGGTGTTTAAGATCAGGAACACAAGAATCTTAGAACTTTTGTCCTGATTTTGGGGTTACAACCAGAACTCATTATATATGCATTTATGGTAAACATTACTTAACCTGCTGAATTTCATGTTCATCAACATCATGATGTTTCCCTCAAGTAGAAATGACATTCATCCAAACTTTTTTTTTTTTGGTTCTTTCTTTCGTTTTAAACCGGTTTCTTCACAATAATGAAAGAATATGATTAATTTGTTAAACACTTTTTGTTAAAGAATCATTTCATCAGATGGACATGTAACAAAAAGTGTTTGCAACGTAAATCACCCTTGCTAGTTGGGAAAGAAAATGTAGTACAGTAACAATTGGTAACCTCTCAATCCTTTATTGTAGACACGATCAATAAAAAAGGAAGAGTGCCATAACATTCCTATAGGACCATATTATATATTCTGTAAGGTTACAAAAACAATCTGCAGTGTCACAAGCTTAGCTTGATATATTTTTTACATGCACCTACAATTTTGAGGAGCTGTATTCTAATCCCTCCACAAATGAGAAAAACAAAAATGCTTAATCATTATAAAAAGGGGCTGCTCAAGTTTCAGATGGAACATCTACATTGTCTGTCATAAGTTTCCCTATTGCCTCACCTTGCTTCCAGTCCGTTTCAAATGACGACGTCAATATATTTTTCTCACGACTTGACCAAGAGTAACCCCACTGTTCAACTTGATTGGGTTGAACCCCAACTGTTCACAAAGGACGGGCCTCACCTCGTGAGAACCACGCGTGGTCCCACCCTTTCTAAGAGGCTCGGGACTCAACCCCGTCTGGGCGAATTGCATTTTTCTTTAACTCATGATCTAGAGGGGAAGAAAGCTAAACTGGACTCCTCCAAAGTAACCTTGTCTTCAAGAAAAAAAAAACAAGTCTCTGCAAATGCCTCTGCTGCTTTTCTAAGTACTTCTGATATATCCACAAATTTGTAGCAAAGAAGCACAATTGGCAGTCTGCAAAGGATGAAAAGTTAGAGCATTTTCTCCTTCCAATCGCATCCATTGGAGTGAGAATTATGGGGGGTACCTTGCCCAGATATGGTTGCAAAAGAAAATGACCATACCTCAAAGAGCTAATTGATGCGGTCGGCAATCTAATACCAGTCTTCATCTCAACCTCTTCCACCTGCATGTCAAAGATATATATATTCATAAATATCAAATTAAGAAGTAACAGAAGTACATCTCAACCTCTTTCAGCTGCATGTCAAAGATATATATATATTCATAAATATCGAATTAAGAAGTAACAGAAGTACATTATGGAGGAAGAGAGGAAAGGCGGACAAGAAGTACCTCGAGGATTTTTGTAACAAGCGTTCTGATGTAGCTAGGGCCCCCAAAGGTCTTATAGCGAACAGCTTTCTACTGTAGTTTTCCAGCATCGTTGGGACTACTGCACCCACAAGATGTGTATTCCTTTTTCTTTAGGTTCTTGAATAATCAAAACTTAAACCATCATCGCAGAATATGAGAAGACCCGATTGAAAGCCTTTTCCTAAGCAACTTCTTATCTCTAATTCCATCATATAGAAGTTCATAAGTATAATAAGTTATATGACTCTTCTTTAACAGATCTTCCACTACAATCTTCGGTGCTGCTATCTCCTTCTTGTCAGCCTCAAAGATTGTATCTACCACCTCAGGAACAATTCCTTTGAGCACCATAAGGTGGATGATGCTGACGGCCTCACGAATTCTATGTTTCAGACAAAGACAATTGAGTACCCTTCCAAATGTCGTTAGTGATGGAATGAACCCTTTTTCAACTTTTTCCAGAAGAAAACCATATCCAGAGTCAGTATTCCCTACTTTGCAGAAACCATCGATCATGACTCGGTAAGTGTAACTGTCTGGAAAATTGCCTTTGTCATCCATCTCACAAAATAGCTTTTGTGCCATGCTCATGTTCATCTTTTCAGCAAAAGCATTGATCATTATATTGTATGTTGCAGTTGTATGAGAAACCTTAAACTCTTGTTCAGCTCTTCTGAATAACTTGTACGCTCCACCCAGATCCCCATTATTGAATAACCCATCAATCAACGTACCAAAGCAAATAATGTCTAGAGTCAGGCCCTTCTGTTGTATTTCCTCAAGCAAGTCTGTGGCTTCATTTACTTTCCGAGCCTTGCAGAGGCTTTCTACAAGTATATTATATGTAATGATGTTAGGCGAGCAGCCTTTTCCCATGATTTCTCTAAAAGTCTCCATCACATCGTCGTACCTTTTAGCCTTGCATAGGCCATTCAACATGGTGTTAAATGTGATCACATCAGGTGCAACACCATGATCCCACATGCTATTTAGGATTTCAATGGCATTATTCAAGTTCAACTGTTTACAGTAACCATCAATCAATGTGTTAAAGGTAAATATGTCAGGAAGGCAGCCTCTGGAAATAGCTTCATTCATGAGATTACCAGCGTCGGATACGCACCCTATCTTGCACAACCCGTTTATAACTAAATTGCACGTCCATATGTCAGGGAAACAAACATTTTCTGACATCGTAATCATCAACTGCAAGGCTTGAAAGATAAGACCATGCTGCGACAACCCTTTGACCATGGTATTGTAAAGAACAACACTTGGCTTTAATCCCTTTCCCAATGCTTCATCAAATACGGCCATGGCACGATCTACATCACTATCCTGCCATAACCCATTAATTAAGGAGCAATATGTGAACTCATCAGGCACAAAACCCTTATAAGTTGCATCTTTCAAAATATTATCTGCATTTTGAATCTTACCCTGTTTGCAATATCCATCAATAATACTGTTATAGGTAAATCCATCAGGTTCAAACCCACCATTCACCATTCTACGTAGATAGCACTCCGCTTCGTCAACCTTTGAATTCTTACACAAACCACAGATCAACGTGTTATATGTGACGATATCGGGAGTCAGACCTTCCCTCTTAATACCACCGAACAACCTGACGGCCTCATCAAGCGAACCGTTTCTACAAAGTCCCTGAATGAAAATATTGAACGTAAACAAATTTGGAGACACCCCCCTCTTCAGAACCTTGTTTAAAAGCTTTCCAATTTCTCGTATGTCCCCCTTCTTAGCAAGCGTATGCACAAGCTTATTAAACGTAGTAACATCGGGACAAATACCTCTTCCGAGCATCTCTTCAAACAATTCACACGCCTCAGCACGATCATTCTGTTCGTAAAACCCACCAATGACCGTACAATACACAACCGCATTGAACCCGCACCCTTGGGAAGGCATGTTATTGAGAAGCCTCAAAGCAGCATGAGGCCTACTAGTCCTACAAAAAGACTTGATCCTTATAGCATAAGTATAAACATCCGGTTCAATCTTTTTACCTCTCATCCTCACATACACTTTATGCGCTTGATCAAAATATCCATACTCAACCAACAAATTCATGATCGCGTTATACGACTGGACCGAAGGCTCGCAATCGTAAAAATCCATCCTCTCGAAAACATCCACAGCTTCTTGAACCTTACCCATCTTTCCATAGCTTCTAATGGCACTAACGTACACTCCCTCTAGTAAACTATTATCAACATTCACCCTAATCTCGGAGAGCAAATTCTCCATGGCTTCAAACTCGCCATGGAAGCCAAGCTTTTCAACCATGGATTTGTAAGTAAGTAAATTGTGCCTAAACCCATCTTCCTTTTTCACCGAATTGAACATTTCAAGCGCTTTAAGTGGATCCTTTTGGTACTTTATCACAGCAACAACATGTTTAGCGTGTAAAGGAGGTCTCATAATGAAAATTCCTTTGTTCTAGTTACAATTAACTCCACAATTCGCAAGAAAAAATTTCAAATTGGAAAGCTTTAGTTAAAGAAAATGTTCTTATTCGGATTTAGGATCATTCGAGAGAGAAAACCCTACCTCAGAAATTTCAATATCTCTGAAATTTCTCGTCGCTCCAAAAAGCTTCGCTACAGAAATTGGCCTTCTACTCAGTGGGAAGCTCGCTTGTAAAGCCAATGAAAGAAAGCTTTGGTATTGCTTCCATGAAGAGAGAGTGTTCGGGGATAGGTTGAAGAAATTTTGAGGGCCAAAATGTAATTTTTATTAACTAAGGGGTTAATGTATAATTTAAGAACAATTCCTCAAATTTTTATTTTTAAAAGTCACGTGCGCTTCGTGAGGGTAATTCATCTAAGTCAAGGGCTATACAAATTGCTGACAAAAAAAGGAAATAAAAGAATAAAAAAAATAAAGACAAAAAAAAAAAAATCTCAAGCAAAAGATAAGAAAAAAGACCAAAAAAATTAAGAAAAAACTTTTCACTACTGAAACTATAATTTATGAGGATAACAAATAAAAATGTTTATATAAAGACACATTTGAGAATAAAGTAATTTAGTAGGGAATTAGAAAAATATAATATTTTACATAATTGTAAAAAAATATTTAAAAGAGTTATATTTGAAAATATATAAAAATTAAGGTTAAAATATGTAATAAAAAAAATAAAGGAGGAAAAAGAAGAAAAGAAATCTATACATACTTAAAAAGAGACAAGAAGTTTACTTCTAAAATAGTCATGTGTTGGCCTCTATGTGGCCTCCACTTTTTTTTTAATTCTCTCTATTTTTCTCTCTTATTTCCTTCGTCTCTTTATAAAAAAGATCTTATGTTTATAATTATGACTTATTAAAACACAATTACCTAATTTAAAACGTGCATTTTGATCCTTTTATTTTTTTGTCCAATTTAAATCTTGTAATTTCTAATTGTGCCTTATTAAATTTTACCTCCTAATATACTCTCATTTAAATGATTTTAAATATGTGCTTGCCTAAATAATTTTTTTATTGTTAATATTTATTTTTTCTAAATGTATGTATCTAAAAAATACTACGCGTGTGTTTCAACTAGTCTATATCTATATATACTTAAAAGAGCTAAGAAGTTGGCATGTATTGGCCTCTATGGAGGCCACATGAGGCCATTGGCCTCCACTTTTTCTTTTTTTTTCTTTTTTCCAATTCTTTATATTTTTCTCTCTTTTTTCATTTTTAGACTTTTTTTTTTATATTTTTCTTTTCTTTTTTTTTTTCCTACCTATTGCCTTTTTCTTTCCCCATTATTGCCTACCTATTGCCTTTAGCAATAAATTTTTTAAAATTTCAATCAGTCTTAGTAAATGAGTTTTTAAATAGGGACGGACGCAATATAGGATAGAGAATTTTTCGTTTGTTTCTTTATAAAAAGATCTTATGTTTATAACCACGACTTATTGAAACATATTTGTCTAATTTTAAAAGTGCATTTTGATTCTTTTTACTTTTTTGTTCAATTTAAATCTTGTATTTTCTAATTGTGTTTTATTAAATTTTACCTCATAATATGCTCTCATTTAAATAATTTTAAATATGTACTTGCCTAAATATTTTTTTATTGTTAATATTTTTTTTTTCTAAATGTATGTGTCTAAAAAATATAACATACTCAGACTCACGTGCTACGCACGTGTTTCAACTAGTAAACTAAAAAAAAGGCAACAAAACGTGACGTGGGGTGTAACGAAACACAAAACGCCCCCGGAAAAACTTAGTAGACATTCAGTTCACGAATTCAGAACCATGATTCAGAAACATTCTCAGTTTACGTGTGTTTTTTGTGAGAGAAAATATTGTAGCGAGTCACGAATTATGATTCAAACTATGACACGAATTCTCATACCAAACACCTTCTTAATGGCAAAGATTGGATAGATATTCCTTTTTGTTGAACAAATTTTTAATGGCAAAGATTCTAACTAACTCACACAAACATCTGAATTTCAAGTAATTAATAATATTTTAAAATTCATATGCTACAAATATTTTAATATAAATATTTTTTTACTTCAAAATTTATAATCTTTGTTCTTTGTTCTTTTTCTTTTTTATTGACAAACAACTCTTATAGTTTTTTTTCTATCTCTTGTAGTTTTTATTGACAAAAATTTCTAGTTTTTAATTCTCCTCCCAATAATTGTTCAATTAAAAATCATTTCTGAAATACTCATATTATTCTATCATTTATGGTTTTTATTATTCAAAACAATTCTTATTGTGTTGAGATTTTTTTTATAGGTGTTGTGTTAAGATAGAGGATAAATTGCACGAATGGTCCCCAAACTTTTTAAAAGGTGACAGTTTAGTCCCTAAATTTTGTTTTGACGAAACAAACTCCAAACTATTTAAAAGGGTGCAATATAGTCATTTTCGTTAAATGTCATCTAAAAAGTAATGACATAGTGTACGTGAGATATCACGTGGCCCATATTTTTAGGGTATATGTGTAAAAGCACATGTTGGGAGATTTATGGCAGATTTTATCGCGCGCTCTCTCTCCCTCTCTCTCTTTATCCCAGCAAATACTACTTCATAATCTGCGGGCAGCGCTTGGTTCTCGAGGCTGATTCATCGATTCAGACCATAATGTATAAATTGCAGTCGAATTTATCTATGAATTTTCTCTTCGATTGCTAAGAACATGAAAAATTGAAGTGGAGCATATGGAATGTTTTGAACTTTATTGAGTTTGTTGTTTAACGTTCCCGGTAGGGCAAATATTATGAGAGTATTTGCTTCATTAGTGAATTCCTATATGTGTTTTATCCTTAATTTTGGGTTGTTTTCGATCAACACCAACAAGCTCTTACTTTCACAGCCTTTTCTTCTTCGATTACTGACCTTCTTAATGGTGGGCCGGAAATG
This sequence comes from Morus notabilis, assembly GCF_000414095.1. Lineage (NCBI taxonomy): Eukaryota > Viridiplantae > Streptophyta > Magnoliopsida > Rosales > Moraceae > Morus > Morus notabilis. The sequence continues at coordinate 111,417 of NW_010358750.1, read as the reverse complement.
TGGCCATGAGAGGTGTGGATTCCATTTCCTTACCTCATTCTCTCCAACTCTGAAACTCAACAACTGACGAAGACAACGACAGTAACAACAACACAACTCTGATGAATAGCAGCCCCAGAGACGATGACAACACCCACGACGGTGACGAGAGCCTTGACCCGGGAAGAAGCGGCGGCGGTGTAGGAGGATCCGGGAGCAGTGGCAGAATGAGGCTGCGTGGCAGGCCACCGGAGTCGAAGAACAAGCCGAATCCGCCGATAGTGATAATGAAGGAGAGCCCCAACGCGCTGCAGAGCCACGAGCTGGAGATTATCGAACCTTTTTTTTTGGTGGGGTGGAAATGTTGAAAATTCAACACCCCAACACGACGAGAACAAAGTGCATGGTTGTTTATGTTTTCATTTTTATTTTTCACATTTTTCAAGACTAAAACATGAAAATGCAAATTAAAAATGTGTTTGGCTTAAAAGCTTTTGAAAAACAAAAACAAAAATGTTTTTGTCTTTTCTGAAAAAGTGAAAATGAAAAAAAATCTGTTTTCATTTTCTGAAATTTTCTGAAAACGGATCTTTTTTTTTTCTTCTCTCTCTTCTCC
>NW_010358750.1:86030-110206 GCF_000414095.1 Morus notabilis | reverse complement strand
TATTTAATATATTATTATTTAATATATTTAATAATATTATTTATTTAATATATTATTACATGTTTTCAAAAATTAAACCACCAAACGCAGTTTCAGTTTTTTTTAAACTGAAATCAATCTCTGAATAAAACTACCAAACGCATTTTCAGAAATGATTCCAAAATGAAAATAAAAACGTTTTTGTTTTCATTTTCATACAAAAAACAAAAACGTTTTGGAACCAATTCCAAACGCACCCAAAGAATGGGCAATTTGTTTCTCTCTAAAAAAAATTTGAATAACATAAGGGCATTTTCGTCCTTCCAGTCAAAACATGGGCTATGTGATATCTCACATGCACTATGTCATTACTTTTTGGACAGCATCTGATGAAAATGACTACATTGCACCCTTTTAAATAGTTTGGGCTTCGTTTCGTCAAAAAAAAAGTTTGGGGACCAAACTGTCACCTTTTAAAGAGTTTGGGGACCATTCGTGCAATTTACCCTAAGATATATTTACTTATTTAGTACTAAAATAACTTTTTTTTACAGACACCCTTTCAACTTTACGTGTTTAACAAATTAGTCACTCAACTTTTAATATTGTCAATTTATCTCGTAAACTTTGAAAGTTGTAATGTTGGTCAAATAGAATATAAATTTAAAAGTTTGAACGGTTTAGTGAGGCTAATTTTGATCTTTTGCATTGAATTGATCCCTGTATACATGTCATGATTGAAATTTTTGTGAAATTTTGGGTTAACCATTTTTAGGAGAAAAGTTTAGGTCCCTAATTTCAAAAAATTTTCACTCATGATGTACATATGAGCACAAATTCGATACAAAAAGACCATAATTAACCTCACTAAATGTTTTTTTAGGGCCTGATAGATTCAGTGGGTACGACATGTATAAGGTATGCACGTGCAAGTACCAGATTCGGTGGTGTCGATGTTGACACGGACAAAACAAGTGGTGTTCACAGAAGAGCTTTGTACGGTAGGACCTCCAATGAAGAAGAGGGGATCAGTCAGGCCCAAAGTAAGCTGAAGAAATCAAATTCTAGGACCCACTTTGCTGCCAAGTTGATGAGACACTCTCGACTATGCATATGGAAAGATGTTGAACTTAGTCATGGAGATTGCATGGATGAAGTATGATTGAAGGAGAGATTTGACTCGGAGAGTGTGGATAAGGCTGTTTCAGAGGAGGAATGCTTCAAGGATAAGCACGGGTTACCTTCGGAGTGACTGTCTAACTCGTAAAGTACGGATAAGGTTGTTTCAGAGGAGGAATACTCTGAGAGCAAACACAGGTTGCCTTTGGAGCGGTTGTCTGACTCGTAAAGTGCGGATAAGGCTATTTCAGAGGAATACTTAGAGAACAAACACATATTGCCTCTGAGAATGTGTATCAGTAGATGAAGTTTATGGTTTTCAAAAGTGTGCTCCGAGACGATGGAGTCCAGCCACAAAGGTGGATTTTTGGACCTCCGAAGAAACCTCAAAAAATTCAAATGTAGCATGTAGACGAGTTTGGACAGATTAAACGAAATGTTTTGAAACTTTTTAAGTGAAATTTCTATGAAGAACTTTAAACCCGAAGAGCACAAGTTTAAAGAACAACTCTCAGAGAGATGAACTCAATTGTTAGAAAAACTTTCCAAAAATCCCAAAAGAGGTCCCTGGTCCCCATTGAAATAAAAAAGTTAAGAGTATTTATAGGAGAAGTTTTAAAGATTTTTGCGGTTGCTCCAGAGCCGTACGATCATGCCTTCCTAGAGGGGTGTACGAACCTTTTCCCTCCGGAGTACTTGCATCAGATAACCTTCATCTTAAACAAACAAGTTGGCAAACAAATTGTGTATTTGGAGACCAAATCCAGACAGCGAACCTTCCCTAAGTCTGGAGATCATGGAGTGTTTGACTGAATTTGGTGCTCCGGATGCGTTTTTATTTCCAGAGGTCTGAACACACACCAGACTAGCTCCAGAATGCTGCCTTCCGATTTTGGCTAAAAAGTTCAATCACTATGGAGCACGGGAAGAAATTTCAGACACAAGGGAGTCTCTCAGAGCATAGGAGGTATATTTGGTCACATAGGAGTTTCTTAGAGCACGGGAAGTATCTTCATGGTGGCATATGCAGTGATGCCTCTATGGGGGCGTCCACGGTGATGCCTTCGGAACAACAACTATCATGGAGACGATTCCTTGCATGCTCCGGAGTGGAAAAATTTATCATCTGGTGTCAGATAGGAAGGTTCCACAACTTAAATTTCGGATTTTCGAGTCTCCAAAGGCTGAGAAAAGGGTTTCTAAGACTCCTAAAAGGCAAACATAGGATTTTAGGATTGGATTCTCCATCACCCATTCATTCCTTAGCCTAATTATTTTAAAACCCCATAAACGAGACTTAAAATTGATTCAGACTAAGAAATAAATGGGCCTAAAATAACTTACAAGAATTTAGTATGGAACTATATTCGAAAAAAGAGTATGGAAAACTTAGGTTAGAAAATATATATTTGAAAAACTATTTAAATTGCAGAATAGAGATTTTAAAGTTTTTAAAAATCAATAAAAAATATGTAAGTAAAAGTATTAACTAATTGAATCCCACATCAAAAAATGGAAAACATTATTGACAATACTACTTCTATTTAAAAGGATTACCAAAATATGTAAAAGTGTAGGATTACAAACATGCATCATTATTCCAAAACGGTAGATACAAATAAATAAATAAATAAATAAAAGCCATTTTTAACCATTTTTCATTTAGTAATGATACCGAAATGAAGACCTATGGATTGTAAATAAAATAAAAATAAAGAGACAGATGATAATATTCAAGTTGAGACTCAACTTAAAGATACTATAAAAATAAGTTATTGAATCACACTGCAATTTTGTCTAAAGTATCATAATCCTGTTGAGCTGAATTTATAGAATGATTAACATAAAAGAGATCTTCAAAGTTTTCAAAAAAACAAATAGAAAAGAAGCAAGTGAAAGTAATGAGTGAATCTCATTTCATATTAGAAAAAAGAGCAAGATTGACAACGCTTGTTTTATTTAAAAGGGTTATGAAAAAAAATGTAAGTGTAAACATAATTAACTGAATATCGATCCGTTCGACATTTCTTTTAGAGATTGGTTTTAATTTTTTTAAAGAAGCTACAAAAAATTACAATATTGGTAAATCCTGCTTTTATTTAATGGCTTATAAAAACTGTTGTTAAACAGAAGAAGGTTAGAAATCGCTTTTACACAGTAGATTTTGTTCTCATTGTTTAAATTTACTAAGATAATCTTAATAATAAAATTTATTAATAATCTACCTATATTACTTTTTCCATACCAAATTAACAAAATATATGTTTAAAATAGTTATTCAAAAATAAAATTTTTTAATAAGAATACTATGCTAAATTTTACTCAAATATTTTAATAATTATTAAATTATTTAAAAATAACAATAAATAAGAAATTTAGTAGATAAATATATTTTAACCTTGATTTAAAGCAATTTATTTTCAAGAAAAATTTTAGTTAATAAAATTAAAATTTATATTTTTTTATATTATGAATATGACTATAAAAATATAAATGAAACTAACTTTATATATGTGTGCTTAAGTGTGTTTATTTTTATCATTATACATATTTTCAATAATTATATATACTATTTATTAAATAAATTTTTAATTCTAATATTGACAACAATTTTATAAAAAAAAATATATCAAACATCTATATATTTTTTGTCGCAACAACTTTTTACTAAGTAAAAGTTTTCAAAAATACAATAATGCCAAACTGGCTCGTACATCACATAGAAAATATTTTTCTATTTATTTGTCTTCTATTTAAAATTCCTCTTTACAATTTTGTCTATTTCCCTCACTCATGTTAGGCTGGCTCATGTTAAGCTGACTCTGAGAATAATCATTAGTTAAAAATTCTTGGAAAACCCAACAATATAGGCTCAAAAGTGAAATTTGAATCTTCCTTTGCAAATCCTACCAAAAACAAAAAAAAAAAAAAGAAAATTCTTAAGGCTCATTTGGGGTAATTTGTATTTATGCTTTTAAGTAGTAAAAGAAGATAAACATAAATTTAAACTTTTTAATTAGTATTTGGATAGTGTCCGAAAAAATACTTTTATATTTAAAAAGAGTTTTTGAACCTGTTTGAGTAAAAAAGTCAAAATTACTTATTTTTATAAAAAGTAATGTAATAAAATGATATTTATGAGATATTTAATTTATTGTTCATAAATAAAAGGTTAAAAATATAAATAAAAAAGTTTTTCATAAGTACTAAGGAGATTTCTTGTTCTAGAAGTGCTTATAAAAAGTCAATAGTACTTTAAGATTGTCCATTCAAATAGGTCCAAAAACGGCTTTTGGACTAAATAAGCCAAAAACAGCTTATTTCAAGCCAATCTAAAAAGGGCCTTAAAATAAGTATTTTATTGCTTAGAGAAAATTACACTGAGAATTTTAAATTTTTGGGCTTTTGTAAAAAATTCGACGAATATGATTACATAAAATATAAGGGAAAAATTTCATATTAGCACCATGTATTTTAACCTAACCGTCTTTGGGTACTATGTGTTTTCAACAATTTTGAATTACTACTTTGACGTTTTGATAAAAAAGTTTTTTAGTACTTTAAGATCATTTTTTTAGAATGTAAAATCTCAAATTTACCATTTTCATAATTAACCAAAAAACTAATAAATTTAAAAAATACTGAAAATAATTTTTAACATTTAAAACTTAAAAAAATAAAAACTTAAAATAAACACATCTCTCTCCAAATAGTATTTTCTCTCTCAAAAAGATAAATTTGACATTTTACATCCAAAAAATAGTCCGAGGGTGTTAAAAATGATTAATCAAAATGTCATTTACAAATTTAACATTATTAAAAATACAGATTATCAAAAGACAATTACGCTAAAACACAAGATAACAATATGAAATTTTCTCAAATATAAAATTCTCTTTTAATTTGGGGCTATTGTGGAGCTGGGTGGGTGCAGGGTTTTCAAACGAAATCTTAACATAATTTGTTCGAAGAGAAGGAGAATGGGAAGATTATTTGATGTGCACATTGTGAATTATGATTTGAATTGATAATCTATTTGATTTTGTGTTTGCGTTGGTCAAAATTTGAATTTATATTTAGATGGTATTTTAATAAAAACTCAATAGTTATGAAAAATTTTAATAGGGTATATGAGTAGGATTTTATTCGTTTTTTCGTTGAGAACACATAGAAAAAAGTCATCTCCATTGGAATCAAAACGAAAAAGTTATGACGTTTTTAAGAATAAAAAATATTGTTCATTAACTTGAGTTTGAGTTTAAAAACTTTAGTTAAATGGGGAACTTGAACTCAGATTTTAGCCCCAAATTGAAGTTAAAACTCAAGTTTAAATTTAAATTTTACAAAAAAATATGAACTTAAATAAAATTTTAACTTGAGCTCAAACTTTTTTTAAGTTAGTACAAGTGAACGAGTGCTAAATTTTTTTTTGGGATGACGTTAATGGTTCTGTTGATTGACTAGTTATCCTCAAACTTTCAATTCTACGATTAAGTTCTTCAATTAGTAGTCAAATTGATAATCGATGATTTTTTTTTAACCGAAAATTCATGTGTTTGCACATGATCTAAAATCTAAGAAAGGATACACAAGAAAAACGAGGAGTACTTGAAAGAAAAAAAAAAAAAAAAGCTTTCTTATCCATCTAAACACGCATGGAATATTCAAGTTCACAAGTAACTTGCTAACTAACAAAAAGTTTATGGTATATTTATTTTATTTTAAGATTATTGTCTTTGGTGTCAAATGAATTTTAAAATTATTTTCAGTTTATCTCTTAAATTTTAAAAACTCTTACTTTATCTTATGAATTTTAAATTATTCTAATTTAACCTCTTTTATTGTAATTTATATTAAAAACTGATTGAAAAAAGTGAGTAATGTAATCACGTGGTATTTCTGTTAGAAACAAACATATAAGAACCACATGGCAACACTTAATCTCTTTTTTTGGTCTTATTTTAACACAAATTGCAACAGAAGGGATTAGTAAGAGCAATTCAAAGTTCAAAGGTAAAATGAGAGTTTTTAAAGTTTATAGAAAAAATTGGGAATAACCCTAAAATTCAGGGACACTAATAATAATAATCCCTTATTTTAATAAAAATCTTGTGATAATTTCGTTTTATAATCAAAGTTACTGAACACCGTTAAGTTGCAGGCATAATCTACAAGTACTTTCACACCTAATTCACTGTAAGGTAACAAGTTCAAATCTCCTATGCCCAAGTTATAAAAAAAAAATGTTAAGTTTATGGTGTATCAATACAATGAACTCTCTCTTTTTTTGGGTTAAATTCATAAATAATCCTTGAAGTTTATCTGCAATCTCATTTTTGTCCTCAACTTTTAAAACATCTCAAAGTTAGTCTTTAAAATTTTATTTTGTTTTAATTTTGATTCTTTTATTAGTTAGGTGTTAAATATTTGATAAAATCTATGTAAAGTAAGGATCAAAATTAGAAATATCTACAATTTAGGGCCTAAAATAATGCAAAAAACGGAAGTTAATTTCATCATATATTTTGGTCGCACAATCTCTAATTTTAACTGTTCCAATTTTGGTTACTAATTTGCACATATTATAGTAAATAGAAAGACCAAAACTAAGACATAATAAAATCTTAAAAATTAATTGTGAAATATTTTAAAAATTAAGGCCCCGTTTACTTCACCAATTTGAGTTTAGAATTCAAGTTTTGCTACAGTAAAAAGTTCTCACAAACAATCACATTTAACTTTTTTACTACAGTAAAAAACTCTCACATAAAATTACATCTTAACTTGAATTACAAACTCAAATCAACGAAGTTAACGGACAAAGTGAGATTGAAGATAAATCGCTGGGACTATTTTAATTCTTTTTTTTCCCTCTCTGGCGGTCTCCATCCTATAAGACACAAGGAGTGGGTCCCGTCAGAAGCGAGTCTCAATCTGCCATGTCAGCACAACTGGACACAATTTATGACGTGGCAATAGCAAGTACGGCTACATGTGATTTTCTGGAAGCGCGAAGTAGGGTATAATCAATCCCTTCGCTGCCAAAAAGCCAAAACAAACCACAAGAGGGAGAAGAAGAAGAAGAAGAAGAAGAAGAAGAAGATAATGGAATCTTCAGGAGAATGGTTAGAGAAAGCGTTGGGCGATCTGTGCCAGAAGATGGAAACCGGTTTGGCTCTCGACACCGACATGATTTCCGGCTTAGTCTCCTACTGCGAGCTCGCTCACCCTCAGGACGCCAAAGAGTATCTCGACGTAAAGAAGTTTCTCTCTCTTTAAGATTCTCTCTCTAGAAATTAGAGCTGAACTGATCGGTCTTAATTTGAAACGAAAACGAAAAAAAAAAAAAAAAGAATCAGAGAACACTGATAATAATTCCCGATTTCTTTGAAAGTTTTTTACTGGATGATTGTTTTATTCTAATTCAATGCGGACGAAGTTGCACAATTGTGTAGTGAAAGAATTAAACTTTATGATTTCGATTTAAAGTTTTTTTATTTAACTTAGAGTTCCTCTTGTTCGTAGTGTGACTTTTAGTTTCTTTAATTGATTTTTGTTGTTGGTTGGTGCTTGTTGCTGATGATATTTGGACAAACGCAATTAGTGGCAAGCAATTAATGGCTAAAACTTTGCTTTATGAGATAAAGTATTATAATAAGAACCAATTTGTATTGGGTTTATTTATCTTAATTAAGGAATATTTCATCGATTTGTGGGTATGATAGTGTTTTGATTAGCCTAAGATATGAGTAGGAACACATGATGTTTTGCTGGTGATGGCACTGGACTCGAATGAAACTTTTCAGCTGTCCACGCTTAAGTTTTGAACTGATTCCTGAGCACTCCTTTTTTTTTTTTTTTTTTTTTTTTTTTTTTTTTTTTTTTTTTTACAAATCAGGACATGGAGAAGATGTGGTCTTTTTTATTGATAATTGATGTAATAGAACTTACTGAACATATTGGCCTTCGAGGCTTCAACATACTTTCTCATTTGAAATTTTGCACTCTGCCTTTCGGTTTCCTTTATGTTATCATTTATTTTTTCCTATTTTCTTGCAAAATATATCATAGCTTCAGCACATCTCTATTCTTGTTTTCATCTGCAGAATATTATAGGGCAGGAGGCCGGCAGAACTGTAATTGAGGAATATTTACGGCGAAGAGGTCACTCGTATCCCTACAGCAATAGCCAAGACGTTCCAACGTCGCAATTGCAGGCATATGTCAAGCCACCCTCCGACGTAGGTTCTGTTAGCGGAACAAAAAAACATATGAGAACCCCAAAAGTCGTTACAGCTCCCAATTATCAGACAGAAGCAAAAAAGAATGCAACTTTGACTAATCGGAGTAATCAGGTTTTGGCTGAGATGAGCGAGTCAAAAAGCGTGCATAAAGGGAACCAAGGCAGTGCTAATAACAAAAAGAAGAAAGCTGGGAAAGTTGTATCACTTGCAGAGGCTGCGAAAGGATCAATTGTTTTCCAAGAGGGAAAGCCATGCTCTTGCCAAGCCCGACAACATAGATTGGTAAGCAATTGCTTATCTTGTGGCAAGATAGTATGTGAACAAGAGGGAGAGGGCCCTTGCAATTTCTGCGGCGCTCTTGTGCTGAAGGAAGGGAGCAGCTATGCTGGTCTGGATGAAAGCCTGTCTGCCCTAACAGATGCTGAAGCAGCCGCTGAAGCTTATGCGAAGAGACTCGTTGATTATGACCGAAATTCTGCAGCTCGTACTACAGTTATTGATGACCAGAGTGATTACTATGAGATCGAGGGAAATAGTTGGCTGTCGATGGAGGTAAATCAAACTGTGCTTCCATAATTGTATTTTGTGTATGCATGTAATATGGTTATAACTTGTAATTCCCCTCCTTCCATTCCAGGAAAAGGAACTGCTGAGGAAGAAACGAGAGGAGCTTGAAGAAGCAGAGAAGGCAAAGCGAAGTAGAGTAGTTGTGGCTTTTGACTTGGTCGGCCGCAAGGTTTTAAATCTTTTCTAGACGATCCTCCTCTATGGGTTTTAATTTAATTGCAGCAATGGTTCAGTCTCGATTTTTATTTTTTTAATACATATGAATCATAGTCTCGATTATTTATACTATTCTATTTGTGCTTGAATATCTCACACGAAAATTGTTCATGTATGCTTCAAAGACATATTTTGGCCTTTTGTCCCACAACCATAGGGGAGAAGATACCAATAAACAGATTAACACCCAGGTTTAAACACATGAAGAAAACCTGATAAGCCTCCTTTGCGTTTTACCTATGTGCGGAGGAGAGTTCGTGAGAAGAATGCGGCAGGAGCAGGGGAAGGCAGTGGAGATGCAGCTCAGGGAGGTATTTCTTAGAAGAGTGATGAGCTGGCAAGTCAAGGGGGAGGATGTGATGGGGATAGCTAGTAGTTAGTTGGTTGTGGGAAATAGTTAGTAGGAAGAGGAATAGTATAAATAGTCTAGAAAGGCATGAGAAGGGATTCATTCGATCATTCTTAGAACTTCTTAGACAAGTTTGGTTAGGGAGTGCAAGGGGTCACTCGAACACCCTCATATCCAAACCTGTGATTCTGTAATTCCGCCATTAATAACAGTGATCAAGCTTGTGACCTAGCTTGTTTGTGCATAAATCTTGCGTAGCCTTTCTCTAAACTGTTCTTCGTATTCTTTACGAGTTTATCAATTGGTATCAGAGCATGCCCCACCTCAGGCCCACGTTGTGGAAGGGGCGACCTGAAAAGGCCAGAGTGGGCCGCCGTGGACGTCGGTGTCGTAAGCGTGGTGGTATGTTAGGATTCTGGTTGAGTCCCACATTGCTAAAGTATGGGCTTAGCATATGGGTTTATAACCACTTGGACACCCTCGGATTTACATCGCCAAAGACCATGAAACTTAAGGGAATACTACGTGGAAATGAGGTAATAGTTTTGATTGATAGTGGAGCTACATACAATTTCATTTCTGTTGAATTGGTGGGGAAATTGGAGTTGCCGGTGGACCGAACGTGTGATTATGGGGACTAGAATGTCTGTTAAGGGCGAAGGAGTATGCAGGGGTGTCGTGGTCACTTTGTAGGAGATAGAAGTTGTGGAGGATTTTTTGCCTCTTGAGTTAGGAAGTTCATATATGATTTTGGGCATTCAGTGGCTGGAGACTCTTGTTGTAATGACGGTGAATTGGAAGAATTTGACCATGAAATTCACTATGGGAAACCGTCAAGTGTCTTTGAAAGGGGACCCCGGATTAAATAGGTCTTCAGTGTCTTTAAAGGCCTTACAGCGAGCGTTTAGTCAAGAGGGACAAGGGTTGTGGCTTGAATTGAACAACATGGGGTTGAGTACTCAGGAAAGCAATAGGAAGGTACCCGAGGAGTTGGTTGAGGTGTTTCACTGTAGAGTTTCGGTGTTTGAGATGCCTACAGAATTGCCGCCGGAACGTGCGAAGGACCATGCGATAGTACTAAAGGCGGGAACTTCCCCGATTAATGTACGACCTTACCGATATCCACAGGTCCAGAAGGAAGAAATTGAGAAGTTGGTCGGCGAAATGTTAGCAGCAGGGATTATTCGGGCTAGGGTGAAGCAGGAATTATTCGGGCTAGTGTGAGTCCATATTCCAGTCCCGTTCTTTTGGTTAAGAAAAAGGATGGAAGTTGGCGTCTTTGTGTGGACTACCGGGCTTTAAACAACGAGACAGTGACGGTTTCCCTATTCCGATTATTAATGAACTCCTCGATGAGCTTCACGGGGCTGCAATTTTTTCCAATATTGATCTTAAATCGGGATATCACCATATTCGAGTCAAACCGGAGGACGTGCCCAAAATGGCTTTTTGCACACATGAGGGACATTACGAGTTTTTGGTGATGCCATTTGGGCTTACAAATGCTCCAACAACTTTCCAGTGACTCATAAATGAGGTATTGTGAGCTTTCCTCCGTAAGTTTGTCTTAGTTTTCTTCGATGACATACTTGTTTACAGTCGGACCTTAGAGGACCATGTTCACCACTTAGATCAAGTGTTAGTGGTTTTACAACAGCACAATCTTTTTGCGAATGCGAAGAAATGTAGTTTTGGACAGCAATCTTTGGAGTATTTAGGACACATTGTCTCGGGCAAAGGCGTGTCTGCGGATCCGGCCAAGATAGACACAATGCTGAATTGGCCTACCCCGACCACCGTGCGTGACTTGCGGGGATTTTTGGGATTGACGGGGTACTACCGGAAGTTTGTCGCGGGGTACAGCCACATCGCAGGGCCTTTAACAAATTTACTTCGGAAGGATGGGTTCCAGTGGACTGCAGAAGCTTATCAGGCCTTTTCTTGTTTGAAATGCACCATGACCTCCGTTCCGGTTTTGGCTCTTCCTAATTTCACAAAACTGTTTGTGCTTGAAATTGATGCCTCTGGGTTTGGTGTGGGTGTAGTGTTGATGCAGAACCAGCGACCCATTGCGTACTTTAGCCAAGCTTTGTCTCCGCGGGCTCAAGGTAAATTGGTTTATGAGAGGGAATTGATGGCCATTGTTTTGGTAGTTCAAAAGTGGCGGCCATATTTGCTTGGCCGACATTTTGTGATTCGCACTAACCAACGTAGCCTTAAGTATTTGCTGGAACAACGCCTTGTGAGTATGGAGCACCAAAAGTGGCTCGCTAAGTTGATGGGATATGATTTTGAGATTCAATACAAACCTAGACAGGAAAATCGCGCCGCGGATGCTCTTTCTCGTATTGTCTACTCTCCGGGGTTGAGTGCCCTGTTGGTCTCTTCCATTGTCAACACACAAGAGCTACAGCAACAGGTGTTGCAAGATGAGAAACTCGGCCAGATTACTTCAGCATTACAGCTCTAGTCCGAGGCCTATCCTGGATTCTCCCTAGTGCAGGGACGATTGTTGTATAATGGCAGAATTGTAGTGCCTAGGGGTTCGCCTTTCATTCCTAAACTGCTTCACTCTTACCATGACGGGGTTCTAGGAGGCCATTCGGGTGCCGTTAAGACATACTAACGCCTGGCAGCGGATTGGTTTTGGTGGGGCATGAAGAAGGATGTGACCTTGTATGTGGCCGCATGTGACGTTTGCCAGCGTTGCAAAGCTTCCACATTAGCCCCTAGTGGCCTGTTACAGCCTTTGCCCATTCCCGAACGAGTGTGGGATGATATTTCAATGGATTTTTTTGAGGGGTTGCCCCGTTCAGAGGGATTCGACACTATTTTGGTGGTTGTCGATAGGCTTAGCAAGTATGGTCACTTCATTGCCTTAAGCATCATTTCTCGGCTGAAACGGTAGCTAAGTGTTTCATACGTTCGCCTCCATGGTGTTCCGCGTACAATCGTGACCAACAGTGATCGTATATTCCTCAATCATTTTTGGACAGAACTTCACAAGCAGATGGGAACTACCCTCACGCGCAGCACCGCTTATCACCCACAATTTGATGGTCAAACAGAAGTGGTTAATCGGTGTGTCGAAACCTATTTGCGTTGTTTCACATCAGATAAACTAGGGCAATGGCACAAGTGGTTAGTCTGGTCTAAATATTGGTATAATACCTCGTTTCATACCGCAGCACGCACTACTCCTTTTCAGGTGGTCTATGGCCGTGCTCCACCTCCTTTGTTGCGCTATGGCCTCAGAACGTCCGCGATGGATTCGGTGGATCAACAATTGCAGGACTGAGATGCCATGTTGGACTTACTTAAGTTTCACTTGCTTAGGGCTCAGCAGTGAATGAAATCGGTGGCTGCTGGTAAACGCCGAGATGTGCAGTATGAGGTTGGTGACTTAGTGTACCTTAAGTTGTGTCCCTACCGTTAGGTGTCTTTAGCCCGATGCCGCAATGAGAAGTTAAGTCCACGTTTCTATGGCCTTTTTGCTATCACTACCTGAGTTGGTCCTGTAGCGTATCGTCTTTGCCTGCCGGAGGAGGCCGCCATTCACCCGGTATTTCACGTTTCTAAGCTGCGCCGCACTGTTGGCCATGGCCAGGCTGTGTCTACGATTCCACCACAGTTGACAGGTGATTTGGAATCGCGTGTCACACCAGAGGCTTTATTGGGCGTGCGCCAACGCGTGACAAGGGGACATTCTGACTCTGAGGTTTTAATTCGTTGGGAACATCTTCCGGCACATGATGTGACTTGGGAGCCCTATGAGGCCATCGATCGCCAGTTTTCTCATTTCCACCTTGAGGACAAGGTGCGTCTTTGGGGTGCAGGTAATGATAAGCCTCCTTTGCGTTTTACCTATGTGCGGAGGAGAGTTCGTGAGAAGTGCGGCAGGAGCAGGGGAAGGCAGTGGAGATGTAGCTCAGGGAGGCATTTCTTAGAAGAGTGATGAGCTGGCAAGTCAAGGGGGAGGATGTGATGGGGATAGCTAGTAGTTAGTTGGTTAGGCCGTGGTTGTTAAGTGGGAAATAGTTAGTAGGAAGAGGAATAGTATAAATAGTCTAGAAAAGCATGAGAAGGGATTCATTCGATCATTCTCAGAACTTCTTAGACAAGTTTGGTTAAGAAGTGCAAGGGGTCACTCAAACACCTCCATATCCAAACCTGTGATTCTGTAATTCCGCCATTAATAACAGTGATCAAGCTTGTGACCTAGCTTGTTTGTGCATAAATCTTGCGTAGCCTTTCTCTAAACTGTTCTTTGTATTCTTTATCGAGTTTATCAAAACCGTAGTGTCCCCTCTCTGCATTCATTGAAATGAAAGATTTTCTCTTCTCATAATTCATTTTTCTTGTAATATATATATATATATATATTTCTTTTAAATCTTTGGTCGAGCTGCAACAACGAGCTACTCAATTATAGTATTAGTGAACAAAGTTGCTTATAGATGCTTAAAAATGCTGCTCACCTTTACACTTCTGTTCCTTTCACCGTTTCACGTTGCTCACTGCAGCTTCTCTTGGAGGGTTTCTTTTTTTTTTTCCATTTTAACCTGTAGGTGTCTTGCAGGTCCTTGTAAATAAAGATGAAGTTGAGGAACTGGAATCGGAGAACAGCATATTGAGGGCACCGGACGAAAGAGAACTGAATCGAATTAAGCCAAATCCAACTCTTAAAATTCAACCAATATTCATGGATCCAGGCCCCATTAAGAACCCTGCTAAAAGTAGACAGCCAAATAAGAGCTTTCCAAATGGTATGTGCTTAGAGATAACTGGAAAGGTACAGCATGAGAGTAACGACCTGAAATACTTGATGATGAACAACAATTTGGAGACAGATTCAAATGGTAACCATTGGCAAGGGCCATCCTCAAGCAGTAGTGTCGTTCTTAATGATGACCGCGAGTGTTCTCTCGATTATAACTAAGACAAAATATTGAGCTTACTATGAGTTCCGGTGACTGTTTCCATTCTCCGACTAACGGCGAGGGAGGTTTTTGCTGTGTTGCTTTTAAAAGAGAAAAATCAAAAGGGATACAGGCAGTATTTTACAGATTTTAATTTATTTTCGTGTATTCTATGTTAAAGTAGGGAACACTGGCCCATTTGCAAAGACAATGAATTGATAAAGGGAAGCATGGTTGACGATTTCAGTTTATGAAAGTCAGAAGATTTGGGATTGTTCTTGTGTAACACATACTTTGGTCTAGGCCATAACATATTTTGAAAGCATAAATCAAATCATTTACTTAGATCAGCATTAACCCGTACACAACCAGTCAATTTACATAACTATTTTTCACTCATAACAAAAAATAAAATAATAAATATAAAATATAAAATAAAATAAAATAAACTAACTATTTTTCACCTTTCACCATCTTTGGAGTTTTTTTTTTTTTTTTTGAAATTCCTATAGTTTGATTCTTTCCCACATAATCACTTAATTTGCTGTCTACATCCTATTGAATATTACGAAATTTTCTTGAATGTGATAGGCAGTACGATATGTAAAGCATTAATGAGGTCCAATTTGAGACCAATAGCCTAAACAGAAAATTGGTTCATAGCTTCAAGACCAATATGACTCTTCTTTTCACTGTGAAAATCAGGTGTATTTGAGACCAATAGCTAACTGAATGAATTGAACAACACTTAAAATTCCTCAATTCTGTTGCCCACTTTGCATTCGCATCCGTAATAGCATCACTTAAGTACAAGCTCAACACCTCGGACTTTCATTCCGAAAAATTGGAAATCGAGCTTTTACCAGCAATTTTTGTAGCTTTGCATGCGGCCATGAAGCTTCTTTCGTTTAAAACATCACCCCACCTTCCTGTTTCAGCATAAAAGTTGGAAGAAACAACATGATTTTCAGCACTATATAATGCCTTTCGTTCTGTTAGCTCACCGATTAAGTTCGATCCCATATCGTAATTACTGTGAACTTTACAAGCACTGACTAGCATCCTCCAAATAACCGAATTTGGCTCGACAGGCATACTCTTTACAAGCTTGTGAGCCTCTTCTAGCCTCCCAGATCGTGCATGCATATCAACAACACATCCATAGTGCTCGATTCTCGGCCAAATATGGTAAAAATTACACATAGTATCATAAAACCTTTTACCTTCCTCAACCAAGCCAGCATGATCACACGCAGAGAGAAGGCCAAGAAATGTAATGGAGTTTGGCTCTACTTTCTCAGCTTCCATTCTCCTGAAAGCAACAAGCGCTTCCTCCCCTTGGCCATTGACTGCGTGACCTACTATAATTGAGGTCCATGAAACAACATCCTTTTTAGGCATCTTATCAAACACAACCTTAGCCTGTGTCATGTCACCACATTTTGCATACATATCAATAAGAGCATTGTGTAATATGCCACTCTGATTGAGATGACTACAGGATTCGATGTAAGAATGAATGTCAACGCCATGATTCAATTCCCCGGAGTTGCGGCAAGCTAAGATTAGTCCTAGCATTGTCACTTCATCCGGTTTTAAATTTCTCGATTTTATTTGACTGAAGAGCTCTAAAGCCTCATTATCATGCCCACATCCAACATATGCGTGAATCATAGAATTCCAAGACACAATATGTCCATCATCTATTTCAGTAAAAATCTTTCTAGCAGAGTCTATGGAACCACATTTTGCATAGATGTTAATCAGCGCGGTCCCAATTTGTAGAGTGATCTCTATTCCAATAGCTTTTATAAAACCATGAGCCATCTTTACCATATGAAGATCTACATCACTACTCGCAGCCAAAATCAAACTAATCAAGGATACTCTGTCAAACCCCACATCCCTTGCTCTCATTTCTTTAAACAAAGAGAAAGCTCCCGCGCAGTTCCCATTCAAAGCGCAGCTAGAAATCATAGTGTTCCACGAAACCAAATCTCTTTCGGCCATTTCATCAAACAACACCGACGACTCATCCATACACGCAAACTTTGAATACAAATCAATGAGTGCATTACACACCTCAACCGCAAAACCCAACCCCGTCTTACAACAGTAACAATGGAGAGACTTTCCAACACCAAATCTTCCAACCTCAACACACCCAGAAACCAAAACAACCAAAGTAACATAATTCGGCTTCACTGCCCCTCCGAAAACCCCCGCCAAAGCTCGCTTAAACAAACCCAAACCATCATCAAACAACTTATTCTTCACCAACCCGGAAACCATAGAATTAACCGTAACAACACTCTTATCAGACATTCCATCAAACAGAACGCGTGCATACCCAATCAAAAACCTGGAACACGAATACAAACTTATCAAACTGTTCACCAGATTGACATTCCAATCCAATCCAATTCTCAAAACCCGACAATGCACCGACTTCCCTTCTCGCAAAGCCGACAACCTGGCACAACCTTTGAGCAAAGAAGCGTAAACAAAAGGGTCATTTGGGATTACTCTTTGGACGGCGCTGAACAAGGAGAAGACCTTTAAAGGGTCGGCGCGTAAGCCGAGTCCGCGGAGCATGAGGGGCCATGTGAGGCGGTTGGGCGCTTTGGTGCGGGCGAAAGTGAAAATGGGAGCTGCGAGGTGGAGAGTGGAAGGAGTTGAGAG
Source organism: Morus notabilis (assembly GCF_000414095.1). NCBI lineage: Eukaryota > Viridiplantae > Streptophyta > Magnoliopsida > Rosales > Moraceae > Morus > Morus notabilis. The sequence goes on along the minus strand of NW_010358750.1, from coordinate 93,131 downwards.
AGAGAGATTGAGGAGAGAGAGAATGCATGAGGGGTCGGAGGAGAGGAGGCCGGTGGTGGTGAGCTGAGCTTGGATTTGGAGGACGGAAGAAATGGTGGGTTTTTGGTGGTGGTGAAGAAGAAGAAGAAGAAGACTGGTTAGTTTTTGGAGGTGAGAGGAGGGACGAAGATTCATCAAGTTGGAAAAATGGCGGGTTTTGGTCATTTGATTTGTTAAAACTGAGTGGGAGAGTGAATTCAGCTCTATTAACAGGTTTTGTTTCCATAATTACGAAATGGGGATGGCCGAGTTGGTCTAAGGCGCCAGTTTAAGGTTTGGTCGCGTGGGTTTAAATCCCACTCTCCACATAAGGATTTTTTTTTTATTATTGAGATAATTGCATGATTAGTCCTAAACTCAGTATTTATTATAAATAATTGTTATTTTTGTTATGAATAGTAACTGTTCACCTAGGTTAAAATTATTATGCAAGTCAGTCAAAATTACTGTTCATGTCAGAATCTTACTGTGTAAATAATAACCGTAAATAGTTAGTACTATGCAAATCATAACCGTGAATAGTGCCAAAATTTTTTCAATAAATAAAGCTCTAAGACTCTTCTTTTTATATACATTTACAAGATTAATGAAACTCTCTCTCTCTTTCTCTCTAAAGTTTTTTTTCTTAGTTTTGCATTTTTTTAGTTTTTATAACACGTTATCAGCACGAACGTTCTATTCCTACTACGATTGTCTACATTCATTAATTCAAATAAAGGTGGCTCTCATCCAATTATAAGCATATAATTTAAAGTCAAAAGAAAGTGGTCCTAGGCCTAGCCAATATACTCTATTATTTTAAATTCATACAAAGGAGGACTATGCCACCAACGTATTATAATTTTTATAATTTTATTGTTATACACCCTTCGAAAGATTTACCGAGTAGTTTGGCATGTTTGTATTCTCATAAATGGACGGTTATGCCGCCTGCAGCTGCAGCTGCAGGTAATAATTTCTCATTGCACTTTTTGCATGCATATTACTATTCTCATCTGTTTATTTTTCTACATCATTTGAGGTATACAATTGTAATTTTTTTCCACTTATAACGGTAATATAACAGACTTTTACACTAAACTTGAGTTCGTTGCACTCGACATCACGAGAAAGAATTATTTGTCTTAGATCATAGACGTAGAAATGCATCTAGTCAATGGGTATAATCGATACCATTAAAGAAAATAATAACAAGTTACCACAAGAAAAAGTGAAAGCAATGATTTTCTTTCGTAAACATCTTGATGAAGGCTTGAAATGCGAATATCTCACGGTTAAAGATTCACTTGTCCTTTGGAAAAGTCTGAAGGAGAGATACGACCACTAGAAAGAAGTTGTACTTCCCGCCACTCGCGATGAGTAGAACAATTTACGTTTTTAGGATTTTAAGAAAGTCAACGACTACAACTCTGCCATGTTTAGAATTATTTCGCTACAGAAATTTTGTGGAGTAAATATCACAGATAGTGAAATGCTAGAGAAAACCTACTCCACTTTTCATGCATCTCATATTACCTTGCAACAACAATCTTCTGAGCTTATCTCAGCTCTTCTTGTGGCAGAGAAAAATAATGAATTGTTGATTAAAGATCATCAGGCTCGCCCTACTAGTTCAACAGCATTTCCCAAAGCAAATGATACATTCTCTAAAAATCTGGGACGAGGGTAAAATTGTGGTCGTGGACATGGTTGAGGCCGTAGTCTAGGACGTGGTAGAAGTGGTTATTACAACCATTCACAAAATGACATGATCCAGAAGAAGCGTCATGACAAAAGAAAAGATGCTGATGCAAGTTGTTCCTAGAATTCTGAAAAAACTTGTTATATATGCGGTACTAAAGAACATTGGTCTAGAATTTGTCGAACACCGGAACATCTTTGAAAACTTTACAAGGCATCCTTGAAGGAGAAAGAAAAGGAAGTAAATTTTAATAAACACCACGATCCTATAAATGACTCAACCCATCTTGATGTCTCAGACTTCACATATGACTTTACATATAAGGTTATTGGTGCTAACTAGATAGATATATTATGCTCTTATGTATTTGCATTGCATTTTGTTTTTGTATTAGATCTGTTTTATGTATGTTGTACTTTTTTACATAAAATCCTATGTTATGTATTTTCTTAAAACTCATGATTTTTTTATGATATTATTATTATTTTTGTGTGAAGCTTATTATGGATGGAGTAAGTTCAAAGTTAATAACGGGGATATCTATATTCCAGATAGTGGTACAACGCACATTATCCTAAAATCTGAAAAGTATTTCTCTTGTTTAAAACAAGTAAAGACAATAATCAATACAATATCAGGTCTTGTAGATCTGGTTGAGGGGACTGGTACAAGTTTTGTATTGCCAAATGGAACAAAATTTTTTATAAATGATGCTTTACTTCCACCAGAGTCCAAAAGAAATTTGTTGAGTTTCAAAGACATATATCTTCATGGATATGATACACAATCTGAAACTAAAGGGAATGAGAAATACATGTATTTAACTACTAACGTATGAGAAAAAAAGTACATATTAGAAAAACTTTTAAACTCTCGTCGGGATTACATTACACATATATAAATGTGATAGAGACACACATGGTAGTTAAAAAAGATCCCTAAATATTAACCCTATGACATGACTGTTTGGGTCTAGTTCAATAATGATGCGAAGAATCATGAAAAGTTCACATGGAGATTCATTAAAAGGTCAGCAGATCTTTCAAATGAATAAAGTTATATGTGAAGCTTGTTCTCTTGGTAAATTGATTACAAGGCCTTCACCAGCCAAAATTGAAAATGAATCACGTACATTTCTTGAACGTATTCAAGGTGATATATGTGGGCTTATACACCCATTGCACAAACCATGCCGATACTTTATGGTATTAATAGATGCATCCAGTAAATGGTCACATGTTTGCTTATTATCAACTCGGAATGTGGCATTTGTGAGATTTCTTACTCAGATTATTAAATTACGAGCACAATTTCATGACTATACAATTAAGAAAGTTAGACTTGATAATGCTAGTGAATTCACATCTTAAGCATTAATGATTATTGTATGTCCATTGGAATTATTGTCGAACATCTTATTGCTCACGTGCATACACAAAATGGTTTGGCTGAATCATTGATTAAACGCATCCAGCTTATTGCTAGACCATTAATAATGAGAACAAAGCTACCTATTTCTATATGGGGTCATGCAATTTTACATGTTGCGGCATTAATTCACATCAGACCAATTAGCTATAATAAGTACTCCCCTTTACAACTGCATTTGGTCAAGAACCAAATATCACTCATCTAACAATTTTTGGTTGTGCGGTATATGTACCAATTGCTCCACCACAAAGCACAAAGATGGATCCTCAAATAAGACTGGGAATATACGTTGGGTATGAATCAACTTCTATAATAAGATATCTTGAGCCTCAAATTGGTGATGTTTTTGCGGCACGTTTTGCCGATTGTCATTTTAATGAGGTAGTCTTCCCAGCATTATGGGGAGAAAATAAACAGTTGGAAAAAGAAATTACATGGTGTGAACCATGATTGTTGTATCTTGATCCTTAAACAAAGCAATGTGAACTAGAAGTGCAAAAGATTATGCACTTACAAAACTTAGCAAATCAATTACCAGATACGTTCACTAATACAAAAATGGTGACTAAATCATACGTACCAGCTGCAAATGCTCCAGCTCAGATTGAAATTCTAAAAGGACAATCTGATAATGAAGTCATTAATATATATAAAACACGCCTCAAGCGTGGTAGACCTATCAGTTCTAAAGACAAAAATCCTCAAAAAAGAAAGGGAGCAAATGAGCATAATGACCCCGATTTGGAGGAAAGTGTTTCAGGAGAAACACAAAATAATACAAACAAAGAGATTCTCAATATCGTAAAAAATTCTGAAGGTTTTGAGAATAGTGAGATCTCTATTGACTATATCAATACAGGAGCATTATGAAATCGAAATGAAATTGAAAATATTGATGAAATAATTTCTCTCTGTGGCATATGAACTTATTAACGGAACTCAGGATCACGAACCAAGATCTGTTTCTGAATGTCAAAATAGGCACGAGTGGATCAAATGGAAAGATGTTATTCATGTTGAGTTAAATTCGCTTAATAAGCGTAAATTTTTTGGACCTATTGTCTTAATGCCTGAAGCCGTGAGACCTATGGGATACAAATAGATTTTTGTGCGAGAACGCAATGAGAAAAATAAAATTGTAAAGTATAAAGCTCGACTTGCTGCACAAGGTTTTCATAAAGGCCCGAGATTGATTATGAGGAAACTTATTCTCCTATAATGTATGCAATTACGTTCAGATATTTAATCAGCCTAACAGTTTCTGAAAATTTAGAGATGTGTCTTATGGATGTTGTTACAGCTTATTTATATGAATCGCTTGATAGTTATATTTATATGAAAATTTCTGATGGATTTAAGATGCCTGAAGCACTTAATTCAAAACCTAAAGATATATGTTCGATTAAGTTTCAAAGATCAGTATATGGGTTGAAGCAATTTGGACGCATGTGGTATAATCGCTTAAGCAAAAATTTGTCAAAAGAAAGATATGTGAATAATCACATATGCCCATGTGTTTTTATTAAGATAACAACATCTGGTTTTGTTATAATCGCTGTCAATGTCGATGATTTGAACATCATTGGAACTCATAAAAAAATTCAAGAAGCTATGATATACTTAAAATATGAATTTGAAATGAAAGACCTTGGAAAAATAAAATATTGTCTTGGTTTACAGATTGAGCACCTTTAAAATGGAATACTTGTGCATCAATCAAACTATACTAAAAAGGTCTTAAAACATTTTAATATGGATAAAGCAAACCCTTTAACTACTCCAATGATTGTTAGATCACTTAATGTTGAAAATGATCTATTTCGCCCTTGCAAAGGTAATGAAGAAGTCTCCTGTCCTGAAGTACCATATTTAAGTGCAATAGGAGCTCTTATGTATCTTGCTAATTATACCCAATCAGATATAGCATTTACTTTTAATCTATTAGCAAGATTTAGCTCATCACCTACACGAAGACATTGGAACAGAATTAAGCATATATTCCATTATCTTCAAGAAACATTTGATTTGGGATTATTTTATCCTAAAGGATCAAAACAATGGATGATTGGTTTTGTAGATGGAAGATATTTGTCTTATCCATATAAATACAAGTCTCAAATTGGATACGCGTTCACATGTGGAGGTACTGTTGTTTCATGGCATTCACAAAAGCAAACACTTGTTGCCACCTCTTCAAATCATGCTGAAGTTATTGTACTCCATAAAGCAAGTCGAGAATGTGTATGGCTGAGGTCTATGACTCAACATATCCAAGAAACTTGCAAACTATCTATCAATAAAGATCCAACAGTATTATTTGAAGACAGTGCAGCATGTGTCGCTCAAATAAAGGAAGGTTACGTCAAAAGCGACATAACGAAACACATACCTCGGAAGTTCTTCTCATACTTCCAAAAGCTGAAAAAGAATAAGGATATTGATATTCAATACATTTGATCAAGTGATAATGTAGTAGATCTTTTCATAAAGGCACATCACACTACAACATTCAGAAAGCATATCCACAGTATCGAGATACATCATCTGCAAGATTTATGAGGAAGACATATACATGTCAACTTGAGAGAGAGTTTGCATAGCTGTACTCTTTTTCTCTTATTATGGTTTTATCCCACTAAGTTTTCCTGATAAGATTTTTAACGAGGCAACATAAACACGTATAGATAAATGATGTACTCTTTTTTCCTTTGCTATGGTTTTTATCTCACTGGGTTTTCCCTAACAAAGTTTTTAATGAGGCCAGTGCTGAACTTTCGGGCGGCGGGCATGCCCGATGCCCGAAAATTTTTGGGCACTTCGGGCAGGCCACTCTCGCCGCCCGACCACGGTTTTCTTCGGGCACGGGCTCGGGTAGCCCGAAAATGGTAAGCCCCCGACAGCCCGCCGCCGTGGAGAAGCCGTCCCCCGCCGTTCGCCGGATTTTTTTTGAATTTTCCGGCAATACCCGAAGCTGCCCAAAAACTGCCCGAATTTGTGCCCGAACTGCCCGAATTTTTGTGATCGTTGCCCAATTTTTCTCGTTGCCCAAAAAATGCCCGTTTTTTTGTTACTGTTAGCCCGAAAAACTGCTCGAATTTTGAACAAACGGGTCTTTTTGCCCGAACCCGATCCGAACCTGAATTTTGCCCGAATTTTTGAACCAAACGGTCAGATTTTGTACCGTTGCCCGACCTGCCCGATTTTTGCCCGAGCTGCCCAAAAAATTTGTAGCCGTTGGACTCGAATTTTTGGGGGGAAAATTTTTTTTTTCAACCCAAAAATTTTCCTATAAATACCCCCCCTTCCCCCCAACCATTTGCCTCACCCCAAAACTCTCATTCTCTCTCAATTTCTCTTAATCTCTCTCAATTTCTCTTAATCTCTCTCAAATCTCTCTTAATCTCGCTTAAATCTCTCTCGAATCTCGATTCTCTTAAGCTCTCTCAAAGCGCTCTCAATCTCTCTTATTTTTCATAATGGCTTCTTCTGGTTATGGTGGTGATATTCTCATTGATGCCCAATTCAACATCGAAGAAGGGCAATTTCCTAATGTTTTTCAAACGCAGGAATCGCAAACTATGGAAAGAGTTGCTGATGAAACTGCAAATCTGACCCCTGGTGGACGTACTAGAGGTCGGGGACGCAATGGTGGTGGCACAAGTGGCCGTGGAGGAGAGGCAAGCGGTAGTGCTATTGCAAGTGTTGCAAGTTCTAAGAAGAAATGCAAGCGCACCTCAGCAGTTTGGGAGCACTTCAACACATTCGAGGACATCGACAATAACGGTAACATTAAATACGTAGCTCAATGTAAATATTGTGGTGAGAAATTACAAGGTAACACTATTCACGACACTACACACTTAAGAAGGCACTTTGAAAAGTGTCTTCAAAAGCAAGGAGGCGGAGATCAACTCCGCCAAACACAATTATCGTTTGACCGCCAAACCGGC
>NW_010358750.1:61964-84738 GCF_000414095.1 Morus notabilis | reverse complement strand
AGTGAGGGCTTAGTTATAGACAGTAGTGAAATGTTTGATTTGGTTGAGTGGTGGAGGGCACGAGCATTAACTTGGCCGATCCTAACACGACTGGCAATGGATATTTTTTCGATCCCGGTCTCCACTGTTGCAACCGAACAAGCAATCAGTACAACCGGCCGAATACTTGAAGAACGGAGAAACGCATTGCAGCAGGATATTGTTGAAGCTTTGGTGTGCATCAAGGATTGGGACCGTTTCGACCAATGCGTACACGATACAATCTCACTGGCAAACCAAGAATGGATCGACGAATTTAATAGATTAACTTTTAATTTTCAAGACGATCCTCCTTCTGCTTCAAATTAAATTTTATTATTCTAATTTGTAAATATTTATTTACTTTGTAATTTCTAATTTGTATAGTGTTTATTGTAATTTGTAATCTTGTATAGACTTTGTAAGTTCGTCAAATTTGTAATTCGTCCCACAATGATTGCACTCTTTTTTCCTTACCAAGTTTTTATCCCAATTGGGTTTTTCTTGGTAAGATTTTTAACGAGGCAATCGTGAATTACAAATTTAAAAATCAATGAAGAAGTATTTTTTTTTATATAGTTCGTGTGTTCATTTCAAATTTCAAATTGTAATATACACATTGTAATTATACAAATTATTACAAATACTTATTACTTATTATACAACATAAAAATATAATAAAAAACAAATCGGGCAGCCGGTCGGGCATCGGACAGCCCGACCGGGCACGGGCAGGCATCCTCTGCCCGAAGCCCGTCCATGGGCAATATTCGGGTCGGGTTGGGCAGCCCAAATTTTTGGGCATTTCGGGTTCGGTCATCGGGCAAAAATTCAGACTTTTCGGTGGTCACAGGCAGCCCGTCCAAAGTTTCAGCACTAAATGAGGCATTATGAATGTTGGACATCTAAAGGGGAGTGTATGAATAGTAGTTGTCCATCTCAGTCAAAGTTACTATGCAAGTCAGTCAAAGTTACTGTTCATGTTAAAATCTTAATGTGCAAATAGTAACCGTAAATAGTAAATACTATGTAAATAGTAACCGTGAATAGTGTAAAAAATTTTCTTATATATAAAGCTCTAAAACTTTTTATTTTATATGCATTCATAAGATTAATGAACTTCTCTCTCTAAAATTTTTCATCTTAGTTTTACATTTTTTTAATTTTCATAACAATTCTCTCTTATTTGTTCTTAGTGCAATTGAAAGGGGCTACTTTTGGAGTAGTATAGTCTTCTCCACTGCAAAAAAAAAATAAAAAAAAAGTTTATAATTGTTTTAAGGCAAGGCATCACAAGTTAACAATGTTTCCCACAAGTGTCAATGCATATTATTCTCTCACCAAGTCAACATAGTTCCTAAAAAAAAGGGAAACGAAACACTTTTGTTAACATGCATTATTAGGAAAAATTACTATCATATTACTTTTTTTTTTTTTAAGGTACTATGATATTACCTTTTCAGTAAAAGGAAAAGACATTGTTGTGATATTGTTTGTAGGAATTATCTTTTATTCTTTTATCTCCATTCTCTGATCATTAATTTATTAATTATGGACTCATTTAATTTATTAATTTGAGTTTTTAATTTGAGTTAAAATATAACTTTATGTTAAAAATTTTTACTGTAATAAAAAAATTAAATATGACTATTTTTAAAATTTTTTTATTATAATAAAACTTAAATTTTAAATTCAAATCGATAAAACAAACAAAGACTTATATACCTCTAAGAGCCACTTGACCATTCAATATTCATGTATGGCTAATTTGTTCTAAATTTCCCATTAGCAAAGCGACCTTTATTAATTATTAAAAAAAAAAACCTTTTATTCGGTCGAATCCAGCAAAAGTGAGAAAGATGAAGTGGCGAATTCTTATTGGATGGGATCTTTCTTAACGACCTTTCACTGCGAGAAGAAAGACACATGAGAGAGAGAGAGAGAGAGAGAGAGAGAGAGAGAGGGAGAGAGGGAGGGAGGAAGTCTGTTTCCTCGGACTCTTCGTACCACGTTTAAGCACATATATAGATATATTGATATATGGATATATATATATATATATGGATATGGAAAGAGCCTACGCTGAAGACTGAAACCCATTGACGAAGTCTCATCTTCTTCGTCATTTTGTTTTTGTCTCTTCCCACATTTCCATATTACCAAAAAAAAAAAAAAAAACAAGAAGAAGATGAAGAAGAAAACCTCTTTCGTAATTCTTGGAGCGAATTATTACGATGAAGATGCAATGAGTTTCATTTGATCCGACACCAAAAGATTCTTCCTTTCGCAGTTTCTGAGATTCGTAAGCCTTCTTTCTCGTAATTCCGATTTCTATTTCTTGCCATTTGGTTTTTTTTTTTTCTTATTCAATCTTTTTCGTGTACTTTTTCTGTCAATTCAATGTCACTACTTTTATTGAATGTTATTTTAAAAAAAAAAAAACAAATTTCATTTCGACTTTGAATTTGGAGAATTTTTGCCCACTTTTTCCCATGTTTTATGCGCAAGAAAACCAATAATTTGAAAATTCTGAACTTTTGTGACGAAATTGGGCTTAGCTGAAAGTTGTTTCTGAGGTTCATATCAATAATGAATTTCAAAATTCTATAGTTATTATTCTCTCTATATTGGGTTTTTTTGGTGATTTTTTATTTTTCATCTTGCTTGCTCATATAGTTAGTTAATAGTATCGTATTTGTCATATTTTTCTAATCATTATTCTATTCAGAGATTGATATTTTTTCCAAGACTTGTACGGAAGTTGAAGGATATCATTATATTTTAGCACATTGCCGTATCTGGGATTTTGGGGCTTCAACTATAATGAAAATGTTTTTAGAAGTGACATTTTCTGTGCCTTTAACTATAGTAGAAATTTTTAGTTCTAAGTTTCGGTGTGCGTTTTTACAAAATATACTAGTGTTGTGCCTTTGAGTCTTTGACTACTATTCAATCAAAGGGCAGAACTTTTTTTTTCTCTCCTCATTTTGTCACGGTTGGTTTACAGAAATATAAATATAAAACAAGCATGTGATTTATTTCTTTTTGTATGCTTTGTAACATAGATAGAATTCTAATTCTTCAAAGAAAACAAAAAAAAAACAGGCATACCATGGCGAAAAAAGGGAGCTCAATAGACAACAGACGTCGCAATTCGATGTCAATTTTCATTATAGCAGGCCTATGTTGTTTCTTCTACATATTGGGTGCTTGGCAGCGAAGTGGTTCGGGAAAGGGAGATAGGATTGCTGATTTGGTCAACAGACAGACAGACTGCAGTGTCCTTTCTAACTTGAACTATGAGACTCATCATGGCAATGATGTCGGGAGTGATGATTCTGAAGAAGTCGAGGAGTTTAAACCCTGCAAAGCTCAATATATCGACTACACGCCGTGTCAAGATCAAACAAGGGCAATGAGGTTTCCCCGTGAAAATATGATCTACAGGGAAAGGCATTGCCCACCTGAAGAAGAGAAACTGCGCTGCCTTGTTCCAGCACCTGCAGGGTATGTGACCCCTTTTCCATGGCCCAAAAGTCGTGATTATGTGCCTTTTGCAAATGCTCCATATAGGAGCTTGACTGTTGAGAAGGCTGTTCAGAACTGGATTCAATATGAGGGAAACGTGTTTAAATTCCCTGGCGGTGGTACTCAGTTTCCTGAGGGAGCAGATGTGTATATCGATGAACTCGCGAATGTAATCCCGTTTGACAATGGGATGGTTAGAACTGCACTGGATACAGGCTGTGGGGTGAGTACAATACATCTCCGATGTACTTATTTTGGTTTGATGTGCTCTGTTGGTCATCATGTAATGCCTGCATTTCTTTACACTTCAATATTGTCACTTTTTCTTCCACTCCTAGTGGAATAAATTTTTTAGAGCTGCTTTTGTTTCAATTCTTCTCATGTTTTTTTCTTAGCCCCTTTGGCTGCTTGGCATATATATTTGTGTTTTTTGATTGATTTATTGACTAAGGATGGTGAGTAGGTTGCAAGTTGGGGCGCATACCTGTTCAAAAGGAATGTCACAGCCATGTCATTTGCACCAAGAGACTCTCATGAAGCACAAGTTCAGTTTGCACTCGAAAGAGGTGTACCAGCTGTTATTGACGTTCTTGGAACTATAAGGTTGCCATATCCATCTAGAGCCTTTGACATGGCCCACTGTTCTCGTTGCCTCATTCCGTGGGGTGCGAATGGTGAGAAAAAGACTCAGTTTCTAAAGCTAATTATGTCAATATATGTCCATTTTTCAGTTCAGAGTCTTCATTTTCACTTGTTTTTCAACTTTACATTCGAGTATTCATAGTAACATCGAGGAATTGTGCGTAACCCCATCAGTGGACTTCTATCTGTAGATGGGATGTACATGAAGGAAGTCGATCGAGTTCTTAGACCTGGTGGTTACTGGGTGCTTTCTGGTCCACCAATCAACTGGAGGACTGATTACAAATCTTGGAAAAGATTCGAAGAAGAGCTTGAAGAGGAGCAAAGGAAGATTGAAGTGATTGCCAACCTCCTTTGCTGGGAAAAGAAACATGAGAAGGGTGAAATTGCAATATGGAGGAAAAGGGAAAATTACGAACAGTGTCGTAACCAAGACCCCCAACCTACTATGTGCGAAACTACTGAATCTGATAGTGTCTGGTATGCCACTGTGGATTACTATTTACTGAGTTATTTATGATCAGTGCTTGAATATTTTGAACTTGTTCTGAAATATTTATCTTCTGACCTTTACTAGGTACAAGAAGATGGAGGGATGTGTGACTCCTTATCCCGATACAATTGATTGGGACAATGTTGCTGGTGGGACATTGAAGCCATTTCCTGAGAGACTCAATTCTGTACCTTTCAGAATATCCAGTGGATCCATCCCTGGAGTTTCTGCCAAGACCTACCACGATGATAATCGGTTGTGGAAGAAGCATGTGAATGCTTATAGGAGAATTAACAAACTCATCGACACTGGCAGATATCGCAACATCATGGATATGAATGCGGGTTTGGGAAGTTTTGCTGCTGCTCTTGAATCTCCGAAATTGTGGGTTATGAATGTGATGCCTACAATAGCTGAGAAAGACACTCTTGGTGTCGTATATGAGCGTGGATTGATTGGCGTATACCATGATTGGTAACTTCTCGAACGTGTATCTTCTCACTTGGATTGCTTTTACGTTAAATATAGACAAATACAAGTGTTGATTCTTTGCCATCAGTTTTCCCTGCAAATTCTTATTTTTTGGACATTGACTGAGTGGAACATTTTTCAACTAATCAATAGCTGTAGCTGAAAATAGTTACAAAAAAAAGTATTATTTTTCAATGCCCTTGTGCTCAGACTATATTTTTCTTTATTACTAAGAACACGGAAAATGGTGATTGTAGCTTCAAAATATTTTTCTTTATCTCTCTTTCGTTTTTCTTTTTACTTTGAATGTCATGCCATAATGCTAGCTTTGCAATTTGCAAGCCGTAACATGCGTCACTTGTGCTTGTGATATTAAGTTTCAACTGGGTACTTTTGCAAATATTCTTTAATATGTGTCTCCCCATATGCTATATCATCCTTTTTGTCTGATAATGCTCGCTCTTTTCCCCCAGGTGTGAAGCTTTCTCCACATATCCCAGGACATATGACCTTATTCACGCAAATGGTGTTTTCAGCTTGTACAAGGATAAGTAATGACTCATCTTTTTGCTATGTTTCACAGATGCAAAGTCACTTTAAATGGTTAAACACAAAATAATTGTTCAGAAAACCATCTGGTTATCTCCTGCATGTTGATGTTTTTGGCGGTTGGACAAACCTGCTACATATACTTGTTCTATTTGCTGACATAAAAAGACCTATGCAGGTGTGATCCCGTAGACATTCTTCTCGAAATGGATCGAATCTTAAGACCCGAAGGTGCAGTAATCTTCCGTGACCAAGAGGATGTGCTAATCAGGGTGAGGAGAATTGTGAGAGGAATGAGGTGGAACACTAAAATAGTGGATCATGAAGATGGTCCTCTTGTTCCAGAAAAGGTATTGTTTGCTGTCAAGAAGTACTGGGTTGCAGGTGAAAACAACTCCCCATCCTCAAACTGAACAGAAAATATAAATAGGAAAAACTCTGGTGAAGTAAAACAATTGGCACAGGAAAATTGCATTGTCCCTGATTAATATTCGCAGAAATTTCTTCTGTGGCTTCCGGACCCTCAGAAGCCGAGGGACATGGTCCATTTTTTCGCTGCATTTCTTGTTGAAAATCTCCTGTGTTTTTGCGGTAAATACAGAACATTTAGTTAAGCGCCTGAAAAAACATTTCTATTCAGCAACATGTTATAGGAAGTCAATTTTTTCATGTTTCTATCTAGTTAAGGCTCTAGATGGCCTTAAATATTTTTTGTTAAAATACTAACAATCATGAGTGCTCTTTTATTGACTCCTTTTTTTGTGTCATTATTGGCTCTAAAATTTTCAGCAGTAACAACTTTTGTTTATCTTTTAAATATTAACTGATAATTTCTCTCATAAACAAAACTGATACTCCAGAAGAAGTGAAAGATTTAATGAATGGTCCAAAACAGATGATTGATAATAGGAACATTTATTTTAGAGAATGAAAGTTGGAATATAATAAATACTAAAACTTTGGCTGCCCAATTCAATGTTTACCGACAGTTTTCTTGATTTTAGCCATTTTCCTAGTCACACATTCTTTCTGCATTTATGGTTAATGAATGGGTATGAGAATGACAAGGGTGATAACAGAAATTAGTCAACTTGTGAGAAGAAATTGGAGAACTAATCAGCGTTAAAGTTGATTATGTTGAGGAATTAATTAGAAACTTTTTAAGAAATATGAATTTTTTGCTCAATAACGTAACAAAATTTAATCCTGGAATGCCTGAAAGTGTCCCGCTGAAATAGTTGAATGTGAGAAGCGATAAGGTAATTTTCTAATTGAAAAGAAATAAACAAAAAGAAAGAGAGAGAAAAACACTTGCTTCTACCCCGAGTTGTTGTTGGTCATGATCTTTTACTTTCTTTGTTTTTTGTTTTTTTTTTTTTTTAGAGGGGAGAAAAATGTTATTGGTTGTTAAGAAATCCACATTTCTTCCACAGCCAAGTGGTTCTAGTTAATAACAATAAGCAAACAAATTAAAGGAGGCTTCATTTCATTTTCTTTAATTTTGTTGCTTGAAACAAATAATGGAGGCTTCTTTTCAGCTTTGCACAGGCCATATTCAAAAAAAAAAAAAGTGTGGATATTTTTTTTCTTTTGGAATATAGTATGTAGTTTACTCAAATCAACAACAACCGTTTGAATCCTATATATTGGTCTCATTTTGCCATGCTAATAGCGATGAAACAACAATTTAAGACCATCCAATAATAGTATTATTGATTGCCAACTCATCAGACCACTTGTCACTTTGCTGTCCATAAAACAAGTATAGGAAATAAGTTAATTATATTTTAAATTTTGTGATATTTAACAATCATTTTTATCAATATTTAACCATACACCTATTTCATGCAAGAGACACATGATAGTTATACATCAAATTAACATTATACCGCGTCAGTGGTGTCTAGTACCGGAAATCAATATATGAGATGAGTTACTCCATAGTTTTTTTTTTGCAGAACTTATAGCAAACAAAATGGTGCTATTTAATGCTATTCATGTATATATTATTATTTATTTTAGGTGTTACACTATCAAAATTCTCTCTGTTTTTATCTATGTCATGTGTATATAGATAATTTTTTTTACTGGTCGTTATCATTAAATATGAAAATTTAGTAGTGATGTGAAAAGATTTTACCCTCGACATTTGTTATATATATACACGCATATACATACATATATATGTATTTCCAGTCAGTCACAAAATTTAAAGTACAAGGCAAATTCATCTGGCAAAAAAAGGGGTGTGACATTATGACAATTAAGTTCCACAAGAAAACCGTAGGACCCATTTTCAAAACCAAGTTTAGCAGTTTTCTCATTCCTCAAATTAAGCCTCTACTACTTATATATACATGACACAAAAATATTGGTTAGCCAATACTTTTCTCTTATATACTATGTATATATATATATATATATAACTTCTCATCACTTCCGATTTCATGACCATTTATGATCGTCATCTTATAGTCACATATTTCAACTCAACTTTCCCATAACCAATTCTCACCCACAAAAACAAATCATATTTTCTCTCCTATCCCTCAAACCATGGATGATTTCACCAACGGTGGAGATAGTCTCAGAGACGCCTCTTTCTCTTATCTCAGATCAGAACAAAGCCTGACCCAGAAAAGTACTAGTAGTACTACTACTCGCTCTTCCTTTGGCCTAGATAGAAAAATCAAATCTCATCATCATCAAGATCAAGGTGAGATAAGCGTGTTTGGTGCAGAAAAATACTTCAATATGTTGATGAATCAAGAAGATGAAGGAAAATTACATCCTGATCACCATCATCATCTCGGCGGCGGTGGCGGCGGCGGCGGCGGAGGCGGCGGGGACGGAGAGAAAAGCGTAATTAACCGGGCGCCGGGGACGCCAAGCGCCTGCTCGGAGATGAGCTGGAACAGCAGAAGTACAGCTTTGTTGTTAAGGGCTAGTAGTAGTACTAATAATATTAGTTCCGTGGCGAGAAACCCTTCTCGGAATAGATCGAAAACGAGGCTCATTTTCGCTACTCTTGGCTGCGCCGGGTCTTGTTCCGACGAGAAATCGGTTTATGTGACCAAGCAAGAATCTCAAGGAAGATCAGAAGGTGGAGAAAATAATCATCATCATGATGTTGTTGTCAGGGAAAAAGTTAACGAAACCAGTAAACTTTCCCAGCAACCAAACAGAAAATTAGTTGATCATGATGGTGGTGGTGATAAGGATCATCAACATAGTTTTCGCTACTCGGCGAGGACGGCGAAGAGATCTGAAGATCATTGCGCTTTTCCTATTCTTAGTACCACTACAGAAGAAAATAAGAAGACTAGTAGTAGTACTACTAGTGATCATCATCATCATCATCATCGTTATCTACAACAACAAAAAGATTTCCAAGAACCTCCGAGGATGTCTTTGGAGGTTTTCGGGTCCAAAACGACGAAGGCTGCCGCGGCGGCCGACGATGTGGCGATCAACCTGGAGAGGAAGCTGTCGGTCCTAACTTGGGACGCGATTCCGACGAAACCTCAGAAGAAGGTTCCGCCCAAGGCCGGGACCGGTCGACCGGTGAGCCATGATCAGGACATCGACAGCGACGCCAGCTCGGATCTGTTCGAGATCGAGAACATAACCGTGGGGAGTACCGCCACTAGATCGCTATGCGCGACGCCGAACAACAACCCCGGGGTGTACGCGCCGAGCGAGGCTAGTATCGAGTGGAGCGTCGTCACGGCCAGCGCTATGGATCTCGGCTCAATCATCTCTGACTACGACGAAAAGAAGATTTCTGCGAGTAGTAGAAGATATAAGGCGTCCAAAAGTGGTGGTGGGATATTGGGGTGTAAGAGCCAGAAGTCAGTGAGAGTTGCTGAGTCTACTTGTAGAAGTAGTACTACTAGCAAGGAGATTACAAAATCGTCAAACGTTTGATATATCATGATGTATGTATATATTCTGCAATAAAATCGTCTTTTCACGACGCTTTTTTCTTTCTCAAGTCAGAATAAGAGTTTTCTCCTAGCTCAGTACACTTTGCTCTGGTTGGTCAAAGGTTTTGATTATGGTATGTACAATATTATCTTTTTCATGCTATAGAAGATTGTAGTACTACTCTAGTGTTTGCTTGTTGCACTATACTTTTGCACAACATTCATTTTACTGTCTCTTGCTGTACACAAGTATTATTGCATGTCAATATGAGAAGGTTTTGGAAACACTTAAATTTTTGTCCTTGTGGTTATATTTTTAGTACATCATCATCACCTACCAGATTATTTATTTAAATATGCATGTCGGTGTGTGTTTTTGTAGATTTTATATATAGGTAAAATATTTATGTGCAACATCGTTAATACATATGTGATTTGTTTAAGTGTAACAGTAATATTCATTATTACATGTGTTGGACTATATTTGTCAAATGCTATACGGGCAATTTATAAATTTTTTGTATTTATTTATTACATGAGTATACGAAAATAATGACACGTACTTGACTGATCTAGGTACCATTGTAAAACCATTCTTACATATGCATATTCCCCATTTATAAATTACATTCATAGTCAGTATAAATGTGCATAATGTACCAATTAATTACCACATTCCCATTTCTCTTTTATGAAAATTGCATGAAACAAGGGCATATATCCATATCCTTTAGTGTCATTAAAAGGCAAAACAGCAGAAGAACATAAAAAGTGAGATTCTGATTTGTCCATGACATTTGGTTTTGGACTCAAGAGCGACTTATCAGTAGGAAACCGATAATTTCTAACCACCAATGTTGTCTATAACCTACAAATTCCTCACTACTTTTTGGTTTTTTGATTTGGTTCGCATGTGTGTTCTCTTGATTTACAACTGAGTGGTCTTTCATGTTTTTTGGAGCTTTCTTTTAATAAATTACCCCTTTTTTTTTTTTTCTAATCTCAAGTTGCTATTAAAATCCACGTTTGCCTCACTTGTGAGGTTACGTATCTTGAGCTTCAGTTGTCATCTAGTTCTTCATGATTTAGGGCATGTTTGATAGGGTTTTATAAAAGTTGTTTTTGACTTTCTAAGTCTAAAAATTGTTTTTAAAAGTGTTTAAATGATATGAGTTTCCAATCAAAACCACAAATATGATTTCTAAAATCACTCTAATGAATAGACTTTGGAACACTTACAGAGTTATAGATGCACAGTAAGATATTATAAACTTCATTTTGAGATTTTTATTGTTTATCAAAAAAAAAAATTTAATTATTTTAACCTATTATGTTAATTTATAAAATTAAAATATGACTCCAAATATTTACTGAAAATCACAACTTTTACTCCCTTTTATTAGGAACTAAAAATAAAAATAAGAACTCAGTTAAACAAACAAGCCTTAAAAACTAAAGGTCCTACATGAAAATGCGTGCTTCTGATAGGAACATACACATTTGAAAACTCAATTAAGTGTGCTTTTATTGTTAATACATAAACCCAAAATTACTTGCCTGACCATATTATAAGTCAAAGAGAGTATTATCTATGATTATTTGGCTATTTTTCTTTCTCTTTGGAAGGGACCACAAACGTTAATCAGTTGTTCTCCGAGACAATAGGCATAAATATAAAGTATATATGAGCAGATTATACATATGTTCGATTATATGTATTCTTTTCAACTTTTTTTTTTTTTTTTTGGTTTCCCAAATTGGGAAGTCTATATAATTGTTTAAGCACGAGAGTATATACTATTTTGTTTGTAGGATAAAAGTATAATATAATCTAGGGGTTTATTTGTTTCCGATCATGTTGTGCACTGTTGCATGTAGATATCGAAGGTGCAACATAATACTTATACTAATTTCTAACAATTCTTTTGAAAGATGTGATCGATATTGGTCTTCAGCAAGTAAATTCTTAATAATATTTTTACACCGTACGTATAAAGACATTGTCACATATAACAAACAAATTTCATGGTGTATATATAAGCAACAACATGTATATACGTCTGTACTAATCATGGAAAAGTTATAGAAGACAATTTAAACAAATTGCTGCGACTAATTATATCTTTATGACCCTATAGGTGTTTAGGACTAATTAGTAGAAGATTGACGACTATATATACATGAGTAATAATGTATAGGATGTGTGCGTGACGACTATATATATACACATGAGTGATAATGTATAGGATGTGTGCGCGCTTAATTAACGGCAAAAATACATGATATATATATATATATATATATATATATAGTTGTTATTGTAATAACGTCCGCTGGGAATGTTGGGAACTTCAACATTCATTCATGATATGACACGTGAAAGCCACACCAGTATGTTATATCTATATATATATGTACACACATATAGTTATGTTTATATATATGTGCGTGTGTGCCTATATATATATATATATATATATATTTATATATGTATAAAAAAGTTGGGTGGCGATATTCAATTCTGTAGCCATCTTACAACCAAGGTGGATCCCATATGGTCGCTTCTCTCCCTTTCATTCCAGCAGAAACCAAAATCTAGTAAACTACTTCATGCAATATATTATATATGTTCACAAACATATGCATAATCCTGTAGAATATTGGCAAAACTATAAATGCGAACAGTAATTTAAATTATTGGATATATCATTGTACGTACAACTAGACCTCAAAAGGGCATTACAATCACTGGAATCACACATGGGACTGAAAGGAATACAAAAGCATAATTGTCTAAATAATTGGTCAGCCTTGACGGATAGAATTTATTGTTTAGTTACACACCATGTCCAATGCCATATATACTTATAAGACAAGACTTTTTAGCTCTATACCACTAAACTTTTGTACTATGATAAATTGTCCTCTAAACAATTAATTACAACAATAAACTCTCGAAACTTCTAAAACAGTTATAATTCGTTCCAACTTATAATGTAGCACTTTACTCTTTAAATTTGTTATGCATTGACAAATTAATTGTCTTCTTAACTATTAATTTTTAAAAATTAACTCAGTTTTTTTATCGTCAATTTATAAAACGCGGTTATAAATTTGAACCACTTTTGCAAAGACAATCTAAGAGAATAACTGTTGAAATTAAAAGTTCAAAGGGACTTATCATTTGTTAAGGCACAAAAAGTTCACGTGGGTAAAGTGACAATAAGGGTTACTACATATATTAGACGTTTTTTTTTTCTCTAAAATAAGTGGTTAATATTTGGATTAATTATAAAAGTTCTCCTCAAATTATGACATGTGTAACACTTTGCCTCTTGATATACAAAACGTAACATCCGTTCTCTCTAAATTATGAATCGTTAATAAAAAAAAATCTCCTTTTGTTAAAGTTTTTAACAAAAAAACTAATCTATGATTTGTAATCCGGGGGTATTTTTGTAATTATATATATTCTTAACAAATATAAAATCGTAGAAAAATATTAAATGTTGAAAAAAACTATTTTTCAATTCTAATTTACATGTAGTATATACTATATATATAACCATTTTTTTAAGAATGTTGGTATTTTGAAAAACGCTATTAAAAATATATTGTGGGTTAAGTTAAAAAATATATATTGTAAATTTAAAAATTATTAGTTTTAATTTTTTTCTGAAAGAATTTCAATTAATTAATTAATAAGAAGAGGGAAGATTAAAAATTTTGTTTTATTGTTTTGTTTTGTTTATTATCATATTAATTGAAAATTAAAATATGTTTTTAAAAAATTTAAATTTAAAAGTGATGAGTAGAAGAGTAATTTTGCACCAAATTATTTGAGAAAAATTAATATATGTGTGACAACTGTTGATTCCTAATGGAGAAGGATTTTTTGTTAACATTTCATATTTCAGGGGCACAGATGTTAATTGTTACGTTATAAATATCGATAGACGGTATGTTACAATGGTCATAATTTGAGAGAAATTTTTATAATTAATCCTTAATATTTTATATATGTACGACGGGTTTGTTAATATGAGTCATGAGGAACAATGATGTTATCCTTTAACAAGCTACTATACCCCTATTTTTAGAAGAATTTTTCATAAAGAAAATATCTGATTAATAATATGAATTTGTTGAAAGCGTTTTCTCATATTAGCCAACGACTTAGAAAATCATATTGAAAGGAACCATAGATATTAGAGATCATCCTGCAGGCACCCATGTGCATGTTGTGATGAAGAAGGAATACAAGAAAGAAAGGGCAGATAAAAGCCTTAAATGTGCATGAATAAGAGAGAGAAATGTTGCCCTCATAGCTTCCAATCCTAAAAAGATGGACATTTAATTTGAAGTTGGTGTATTTTTGTAGACTTTGTTGCAAATAAAGAGAAGAGAAGATTTGTGTGGAAGAAATTCAGTAATAAAAATGGTAAGGTGTTGAGAATCCTTAATGTTTCATTTTCCAATTTAAGTTTTGATTCACAAAATAAAATGATCGAATAAATTAAATCTCTATGTTAACTCTAGAAATATTATCATTACAAGTTATCAAAAATCGACATTATATCAATTTGACAATATTGCAGTAAAAGATAATTTGTAAAATAATTTAAATAACAAAACAATGCGTAACAGAATTACATAAGAAAAGCATGACTAAACTTATATAAAAATTGGCACACAATATTTTAAAAAATAAAAGAAAGATATATGAGATTTAATTCATTCGGATGTTGAAGTTTACAGCACAAGAAATCAAAAGCCCGAATTGGGTTACTAACAAAAGTTCATCTCTAACCTCACCAAGAGAACTCTAGCCTAGCTTGCACAACATTCTCACAAGTTCTAGAGAGAAAATATGAGACTGACAGCAAGACGACATAAAACTAAATATTCCAAGCTCCTTAAACCTTAGGCAAACCCTCTTATTTATAGTGTTTAGAGGTTGCCTGTCAAATAAGGAAACAAACAATAAAAATAGAAAATTACAAAGGAAAGGAAACAAAATAAAATTACACATAAATTAGGAGAAATCATATATTTAATTTGGGGAAGAAATCCGGTAATTTACTCTGATTTTTGGGGAAGAAATTCGGATTCAACATCAAGGGGACACGTGTCACGCTACGGTTGGAAGATGGAGGCAGTTCGCCACGTGTCGTGCTCGGAGTGGTTGGAGTGTGCTAGTGCGGAGTCAGAGTGGAGGACAGCTGGGACCCGCATTGGACAGGTGTCGCGTGTGGAGAGAACTGATGGAGCTAGCATCGCAGGCGTAGAACCCACGCCGAAGAGAGGTTGGACGCGCTGGAGATCGCGCGAAGGAAGAACGCGCGCCCTGGGATGTTTACGTGCTGGTGACGTGTGAGGCGCGAGATGGCGGGAAAAATGGGCGCGGATTTCCGCACTGACTGGTGCAGTGGCTTAGCTCAATGGCTTGACTCGGCTTGGCTGAACGGCTTGGCTCAGGGTGGTTGAAAATATGACTTTCATGGCTTATTTTTGTGTAGCTTTTCACATTGCTATTTATCTGTAAATAATTAAGTAAAAACTAGACAAATTCTAATTAAAAATATTATGAATAAAAATAATGGAATTGTTTAATTAAAGCTTAAATATTTTAATATTATGAAAATTAAAAGGAGTATTTAGAGTGCATTTTCATACACTAATCAGTTTATGTTAGATAACTTGTAGATTTGGTCTCTACTGAATCAAGCCTGGACGTAATAACCATCAATTGGGTAGCCTAGCAGTAATAAACTATCATGGTGGGTTTCTAACTGAAGATGTGGACATTGGGTAATCCCCTTTAAAGGTCTAAAATATTTAGTACATGATTTAAAGTACCTTAAGACCATATTTTCACGTATCCTTACTGCTATCATATTTGATAAGGTTGGGTGATGCGCTCCTTAGAGTAGAACCAACAACAAATTATTCAGTAAACATTCATGTCAGCATCTAAAAAACTTCTTTAGTGGGGGCTGTTATAACATCGTCACCCCGTTTCTGAACTTCTTTCAACGAGAAAAAAAAGGACATAAAAAACGAAAATGGTCAACATTAAGAGCTCTCACAAAAAGCACTTCTATTTGTATTGAAGGAGTTTAAATTTCAAACTTTTATTAACAGAAATAGTGCCCGCAAACAAATGTCATTGACTTAAGAGGAGTTGGATTTGAGTGTAAATACGGTATAAACCTACCATTTTCCCTCGCAAAAGGCTAAGTTATTGTTGATAAATGAACAACATACTTCAAGTTCTCAAAATAAAAAATAAAAGAACATTTTATTAGATGTAATATACTTCACTTTCTGAAAGAAAAAAAAAACATTTGATTTAATGTACCATTCTTTGGCCTTTAGAGCATCTTTAATACAATGCTATAATTGACGTGCCAATTGTAAATTTAACAATTGAGTGTAAAAAAATTTTCTAATGCAATATTATTTATTGTGCCAAATTTTTCATATGCTATACTTTGTGACAAATTTCTCACTAAGTAGAGCATATGAAAAATTTAGTATTTGAATGCCATTGGTTGAAATATTTACTTTTTAATGTAATTATTGCAACTTTTCCATTTTTTAATTATTTTAAAAATAAAATTTTACTTTTACAACTTTCAAAACTTAGTGATTATGAGAATTTCAAATAGTATTATGCATTAGAGTAAAAATAAAAAATAACATACTATATCATATTTTTTTATGCTAAGTATACATTAATTGACATTAGCATTGAAAATGGTCTTAAATTACCTCCAATGTAATGTTATAAATGATGTGTCAATTACAAATTTAGTATTAGAGTGTAAAAAACACTCTCTAATATAATGTCATTTGTTGTGACAAACACTCTCCAATAATTTAATTACTATTACTTGATATATTTACGTTTACAATTAATCATTGCAACATTTGCCTTTTTAAATTAGTTTAACATTAAAAGTTTATTTTACAACTTTCAAAACTCAATAATTATAATAAAAAGTAGATTTAACATTATTAGAGCACAACATGTTAAATATATTATTATTATTATTACACTTTTTAGTATCAAATATACATTCCACATTAGCATTACCATATATATTGAAATCATATTGACAATATGTTTTAGTAGTTCCCTTGCGTAATTTGGACCATTACTAAAAAGAAAAGACGCCTTTTTTCTCTTTTTTTTTTCTTTTCTTTTCTACAAAGATACCCATTTGTGTTTGGAGGACATATGTGGTATAAAAGCAAATAATTTAAATGATCCTCTGAACCGTCAAGTCTACTAAATAAGAGAGGAAAATAAAACACCATAACAGCATAAAAGAATAGAAGACATGAGGGTCCAACAGAAGGGCAAATTGTTAGGCACAAAGATCCCCACCATTGTTTTTCTAGGCCCAAAAATCACCAAAAACCCAAAACAGAAAAAAGCTTGTTACAATTTTTATGTCGGTAGAAACAACAAAGATTGCACGCCATTATTCATGTATAATACACTTATGTGAACCATAAAAATCACTTGTCAAACCCATAAAGGGAAACATATGTCAAGGAATTAGTATGGTTTCTAACATAGTGGGGACTCTTAAAAAAGTACCATAAAAATTGTGAGCCACACCCTCAAAACTTACAAATTATATAATTCAATCTACATGACTAAGAATGTATAATGAGTCCATCACATTTATGTAGTGTCACATGATAAAATTAAATAAAAATAAAAAGTACTTACATTTTCATAAAGAAAAATTATTACGTGAACTAGGTAAAGTTTGTAGCATTCAAATTTTAGAATCATTTAAGGATAGGCGTGTTAGTCCACTGTAAAATCATATTAATCAACGCTAAAAGATAGTAATTATTCCTTCAGTCTTATAACAAGTTTAATGCCCCACTTGCACTAACAAATCATGTACCAACAAGTTGAGTTGTTCTTTTAGAGTGTAACTTGAGTGTAATTTTTTAGTTGAATTTGAATTATAACTTGAATTGAAGTTAGAACTTAAATAAAATTGAATAAAATTGAATAAAATTGAAACTTAAAAAAACGTAAATTTAAATAAAATTAAAACTTAAGTTGTTTTTTTTAAGTTTTTTGGACAAAAAAACATGTCGTATCTCTCTACCAATTAAAACTTAAAACTTTTTTCTAAAGAAATAAAGACCACGACGTGTAGTCATAACTTAACAATAAAAGATGTACAATCATTCAGTTGACTTACGAAATTACTTGTAGAGTATATTGAAAAGTTTGAAGTCTTATACTATGAACGTATAACTAACAAAAATGAAAGTATAGGTTCGTTCATGAAAACTCAGACCTCTGATAAATTTTAAAGATGTCAGAAATAGTCAAATAGATTTTGTACTTTCGTTATAGGTTCTAAAACAAAAAGATTACAAATTAATCCCTCAATTTAAATAAAGGACACACTCACTCACCAATCACCATTTACCAACCACACTCACCCACATCTACGAGCTAAAATACGTGATAAAACTATCTATAGTTAAATCTCTATAAATTAAGGTATCGTTCATTTCACCGATTTAAATTTAGAATTCGAGTTTTACTACAATAAAAAGCTCTCAGAAATAGTCACATCTAACTTTTTTACTACAGTAAAAAGCTCTCACATGAAGTCACATATCAGCTCGAATCAACAAACTAAACAAGCCTAATACTCTTAGGAACATGAAAATTTAATAATTAATTGAGATAAATTATTACTATTAAGATCAAGTCGAGATCGGTCAAAAATATCATTGATCAACATAATTAGTCTTATGACAATCCAGACTGATACTAAGTATTTAACTAAAAAAACAAATATTACATTTACAAATAATTGATAATATAATATCCTTAGATAATCTTGGACCCCTAACACCCTGCATTAATCAATGAGTATTGTTGTATGCTTCAAGAATGAACTACTCTAAAATCTTTCTACCAAATAATTTATAACAACTCATTTACCGCAAATATAATTTAGTTACAAAGATCACCATTTGTAATTGGTAACTTTAATCAATCTAAAATTTGGGTGATCCTCTTCAAAGCATTATGAGTTAAAGAATTAAGAAATTTCGACGCATTTGTTTACATAATAATAGATAATAGATTCCTTAACACAGAACTGTTATATGCAACAACATGTAGGTTTGAAGTTCAAACCTTTTTTTGCTACGTCAGTTTGGGTCTAAACCCCATCTTTTTGGGCCCACTCTGGCTGTTTGGCCCATATAATGTGACATGAGGTTTGGCCCACTCTGGAGGGTACGAAAAACCCTGTACCTTTGATAGGATCGGAGAGCCATTTAAGTGGGACCCACTTGTTTGAACAGAATCTGTTCCCACAGCCACGCGAGTCGCGACACACTCCTAAACGACCACCTCCGCCCTCCTCCACGTGTCGACGCCTAATTAATCTATAAATTAAGAATTTGTTTTACCTTATTTTCATTAAAAACAAAAAACAAAACAAAACAAAGGCAAGAAATTTCCTTTAGGATTTAATCGTCACCCAATGCGTCTCTAATTTTTCACTAGCCCAATTTTGTTACGATTTGTAATTTGCTAGTGTCAGAATATTTTCACTTGTAGTAAAAATAATGTGAGAGGAGGATATCTAACTAATTGGACTCTTATCGGAGAAAATTATTGAATTTACACTTTAATACGCTTTGATTATATTTAACTATGAAAGTGATATTAGTCAAGAATAAAGTAAAAATTCAGACATATACACTTTAAAAAGTATTTATTTTATTTTTCTCTTTTTTTTAAGTATGTTCGAATCACAATTCAATCTTTGTGTTATAATATTTTCTCTCACAAAACTTTAGATTTCAATTCAAATTTTCCTCTTAAACATATAAAAAGAACACCCCTAATTTGCTAGTAAAGGTTTTTTGGCATGAATTTGGATTGAATATACCACTTTACTTTCATTAAATTGGAAAAGAATTACAAGAACAAAGAAAAAGGTTATGTCACATGATTTCTATCGCGTTCTTTTGGAAATAGAAGTGATATTTTTATTTAATTAGAAAAAATATTACCATATTGTAGATATAATAGAAATACCAAATCGATATAACATGACATTCATTATAATGTACAAAACAACTAAATTATTAGCTCAATTGAATAAGAGTAGAGTTAATACTATTAGCTCAATTAAATAAGAGTAGGTGGTAAATACTATTTTTGTTTTGTAAAAGAAGCAGGCTTAAAGACACTATTAGTGTTGAGCACTTCTAATTAACACACGGTAAATATTAATTGTGGTCCTATAATTTCTAGTGTTTAACCCCACTAGGGTCCTTTATCATTATTTTTTATAAAATGGTAAAAGATGTCAAGTCCGTATGAATTATATACGAGTGTGATTATAAGTTTAATTGTTAAGTACTAGAGTTGCAAAAGAGTGTGGTTATAATGGTTACTATTACTGAAAAAGAAACAATAAAGAAGAAGGAAGAAAAATAATGAAGCAACGCAGATTGACCTCTAATGCTGAGTTCTATTTATCGAATTTCATACTTCATAGGCCACTTGCATAAAGATTTCACGACGGGGCATTTAAGTGCCAAAAAACAAAAACTCATATTTAAATCCTAACCTAATCTTTAGCTTACATGTGGTCCTTTAAGACTGTTCGTGCATACTTTTGATCCTAATTAAATCATAACCTAATCTTATATTTATGGTCTATATATATATATATATATATATACACACTAGTAAAAAAACACCAATGTACGTGCTAGTTATAATAGGGCATGAATTTAATTATTATATTTATTGTTTATTAAAAAATTAGTTTTGTAAAGTAGACAAATGAATTCTAAATAATTGTCATACTCTATTAATTATAGTTTAAAAGATATAGAGAGTTACGAAGATGGAGTATAATAATTTTAAAAAGTTATAAATAATGGTGAATATTTTATTTGTTATTTGAAAAACATAGTGCAAGAAAAAGATCTACATAAAATGCATCTATATCATTAAAAACAAGTTATGAAAAAGAAATTTGATGCAAATAAATTTTAAATTTCTTAGTAATATGAGGTTTTAGTCTAAATAAAATGATAAAATGATCATTTTATCATGTAATAGAAACATTATTATTTAATTTGACTCTTTTCTCGTAGTCCTAAGTAAGAGAAAAAAGTAAATAAACTAACAAAATCTTATGTAATTTTTTATTGGTGATGGTTTAGAAGCAACCTTCGACACGTAATATAATTATTATTTAATTTAACAACTTTTTCTTAAGTTCTAAATAAAAAAAACTGTATATATCAAGTAAGGAAAAAGTACAAAAGGTGACGGACTGGAAACAAAAAATAAATCATTTTTTTCTTAAGTTATAAATAAGATAAAATAGTAGATAACAAGAAAGTAAAAAGTAAAGGGAAATGGTATAAAAAAAACGTAAATTTAACAACCTTTTTTTTAAGCCCCAAGTAATAGAAAAGAGTAGATAACAAGTAAGTAAAAAATAAAAAAAAGGTGAAGGGTATAAATAGTAATAAAAATTAAATCGTATTTTTTTAGGCCTAAGTAAGATAAAAGAGTAGATAACAAATAAGTAAATAGTAGAAAAAGTGAAGGATATGAATAGAAACATAAGTTAACCGCTTTTTCTTAAGCCCTAAGTAAGAAAAAAGAATAAATAACAAGTAAAAAATACAAAAGGTGAGGGGCACAAACAGAAGAAAAAAAAATTAGTCGACAGCTGCCTACTTCATCACATTTTTATTATATAATAGATATAAGAAATGTCAATGTATACTTGCTACGGTACACTTTTCAACCAAAACGACGTAATTTTAGTTGAAAATGCACTGCGTAGAATACATTTTCAACCAAAACTACATCGTTTTGGTTAGTGTGTTCTTTTTTATTTTACCTTAAATTTTTTAATTTTTTAATTTTAGTCATTTTTATCTTTTTTTATTATTTTTGTCCCAAAATTTTATTTTTTCGTCTTGGTTCATTTTATTCTAAAACTTATTTTTTTTACTAAACGTCCTAAAACTTATTTATTTCTTTCTTTTAATCCTTTTGGCCCATTTTTTTTCTTATTATCCCGATACTTTATATTTTCGTTTTGGCTCCTCTTACCTTAAAATTTATTTATTTCTTCATTTTAGTCTTCCTCTTTTTTTTTTTTTTACTTTTTCAGGCCTTTTGCTCTAAAACTTTATTATTATTATTTTTTTCATTTTAGCTCGTCTTTAGAATTTTATATTCATATATTATATGCTTTAAATAATATTACGATAATTAAACTTAACACATAATTACTCTCTACGTGCTTCATACGTGGAGTTCAACTAGCGTATATATATATATATATATATATACACGCAACAATATCGGCTCACACAAGTATGATTTTTTATTTAGACAACATTGTCCCAAAAATAATATTGTTTCCTGATTTGAGTTCATGATGACTCCCTTTATGCGTTTATTATCAAACTACCATGTCCAATGAAAAAGACTTATTCATGTCTTAAATTTATTTTATTTCTCTTTGAAGTAAATAAATGACTTTCGAACTAGTGTAATATAAAAATGCATAATAAAAAAAAATCACATGTTTGGTTGGTTTTAAGAAAAAGAATGGCCATTCAAAATAGAATGATTTTTCTATTAAATGAGTTAATCATCATTCATTCCTCACATGAGATGAAGGCTCATTCCAAGCACTTTTAATTTTATTTTCCATCATTACACTTGAATATTATAATTATAAATATTATTATATTAATATTTATAATATAATTTATATTATAATATAATTATATCTTATAACATATAATGTAATGATATAGAATATAATAATATTTTTAAAATGATTAATATAATTACAATATTATAAAACATATTATAATATGACATAAGAAATAATAATATTTCAGTTATAATATAATTAAAAATTACAACTATATTATATTATATTATAATATATAATCATTATTATATTATATTAAACAAATATATTATAATTAATATATTATATAATTATAACTTGTGCAATACAATATAATAGATAATAATATTAAAATTATGAGGTTATATTAATATTTAATTATATTGATTATTATATTATTA
>NW_010358750.1:21328-61913 GCF_000414095.1 Morus notabilis | reverse complement strand
ATTATATTATATTATATTATATTATTATTATATTATATTATATTACGTGTCTGAATTTTAGATTGGGAAGATTGTGAATTTTAAATTTCATTTGGGGTATTATGAGTATTATGAAAATTTCATTAATTGTACTATGCTGATTCCCGCACAATCTAAAAGTTAAAGTTGCATTTGAGCTGCTTTTGATTTTGACTGTAGATTCTTCAAAAAGCACTTTTGAAGAGATTTGTCAAATACTAAAATCAGCTTTTGCTGCAAGAAGAAGCTGATTTTGAGAGTAAAAAATAATACTAAACGCAACTTTAGTGTGTTGAAAAGTAATTTTGACATGTCGTTTTAATTCAAACATAAGCGTTTGAATAAAACATATGAGCATCAATTGCACGAAACCATCTATTCGTCTTAATTGCATTAAAAAAAACCATTGACATAGCCAAAAAAATTTGGCAGTACAACTAATAATTAAAAAAATTTAATGAAAATAAATACCATTAATACACTACAATAATTGTCCCTGACGGGTTTTGATACCTTGAAAATATTGTATATTAATTTAATTATCAAGGCCATTGAAAATTGAGTTTACAGTTTTTTTGTGTGTTAGACTTTTAGAGAAAATGATATCTTTAATGGAGGCTATTAGATTAATTTTAGTGAGGGCTAATTATACATCTACACAATATGATGCACACTTATGTTTATAAGATGTTTAAAAACAAAAAAATTCCTCCACTCAGGCCTTAATGGCTCCGTGCATGAAAAATTCTTAGCCGTTTTCCTTCTCTTTTCTCTTTTCCTTGCAATGTCATAGTAGTAGACTTCAAACGGCTGGAGACTGGCGCCGCCCTTAGGCCGGGCTCTAAACTACCAACCTCAAGGAAGGGTGCTCCAAAGAATGCAACATGGTTCCCTTTGGTGAGAACTCGTCATGGTCGTGGTTTGGGAGGGAGATGGTGGTTGTTTTGAAATTGGTTTGGTTGCCGTTTTTGGAGTTCTTATGCCGGCGGCTCCGAGCCCTTTGTGGTTTGGCCCCCTTAACATGGCTTTCTATTGGAGGAGGTCAGTTTAGCGGTTGAATATGGCAGAGAGGACGAGTGGTCAACTTGTGGTTCTTCTCGCATATTGGGGGAGTGTTGGTGCTAAGGTGTCTTTGTGTTTTGGAAGCTTTGGTCCTTATAGGGCGATGACTCCATGGGTGAGGCACCTTCCTTCATTGGTATTGGTGAGCGGCGTTGCGTGGTTCTCACTTCTCACGCGTTGGAGGCTTGACCTTTTTCAATGTTTCTTAACTCACTTATTGTGTGGCGGCTTTCTTGTTAATCTTTCAATGGTGGTCGACTAGTCATTGAGATCCTGTTGGTCATTTGGGATTTATCCTTTTTATTTTAAGTTTTGTGTTTATTAAATAAAGGTGTTGATATTTCTGTCATTTAGTGTTAGTATGGTTCCGTAGTGTTTGTTGATTTTTCGTTGTAATAACAGAGGTGGTATTCCCACTTTATGGCGTAGTCTTTATGTCTAGGTGGTAAATTTTTATACTTTATGGAGTTGTGTTAGGTC
Organism: Morus notabilis; assembly: GCF_000414095.1. Lineage (NCBI taxonomy): Eukaryota > Viridiplantae > Streptophyta > Magnoliopsida > Rosales > Moraceae > Morus > Morus notabilis. The sequence goes on along the minus strand of NW_010358750.1, from coordinate 60,353 downwards.
TTGGTGCTTTTGGTTTATTGATCTTAATCAATTGGTGTTATCCACTTACTATAGTGCTTTGTTGGAGTCATTTGTGTGCTCAATTAGTTGCGTGCGTCTTCGATTCTCTCTTATTGAAACTTCATACACATATTACCCCCTTGAATGTTTTAGTCGAACTTATTAGTGGTTTTGATTTGTTGTCAGGGTTAAGTCGCTAAATGCATTGTGGTATTTCATGTTTGAATTAGTGTTTGTACTAAAATGCAATTACCATTTCAAAAAAAAAAAAAACTCAAACATAAGAGTTGATGCATTATTTTATTTATACGTTTTAGATCATAATTATAAATAGAATTATGCTTTTCTTTCTATATGTCTATTTTTTTTTCTTGATTAAGCATTCCTATATGTCTTATTCTTAGTAAGAGCCTAATAATCCCGCAAATGAGTTCGAACAATAAAAAAAGTATGGGGTTGTTCTTTTACAATAAAACTCATAAAAAGTTTAAACTCAAGTTATAATTTTATTCAAGTTTACGTTCTTTTAAGTTCCAACTTTATTCAACTTTACTCAACTTTATTCAAGTTACAACTTCAACTCAAGTTATAACTCAAATTCAACTCAAAAACTACACTCAAGTTACACTCTAAAAGAACAATCTCTATATTTTTTGTACTGCAAGAAAAATGTTAATACATTTTAATTTTTCTTTTCTTTTAGCTCCAAAAGTTCTTATAAAACACCCATTTAGAAATTAGAACTTATATTGCCGTATAAAAAAATTACATCAGAAAAAAAATGACAATGAAAAAGGGAGGAGGCCGCAGATATTTCTTTAAAATACTAATTGGGCGAATCTTCAATCTTACAATATAATTAGAGTAAAGAGAGAAGATATCCTTCAATACCGACGTGCCGCAATATGATTGGACATCAAAAGTTTCCCTTTTAATGCTTCTATAGGAGATTCAAACTCACCAAAACCCTAACCCTTTTGTTCTCTCTCACTGACACAGGCACACTCTCTCTTCCAATTTCATCCCCACGAAGAGAGAGAGAGAGAAGAGAGAGAGAGCTAGGGTTTTAGCGAATCTGAAACTAGGGTTTTTGTCTGACGAGACGAAGAAGAAGATGGTGGAAGACAAGGGCAAAAAGCCGAAGCTCTCCGACAAGAGCGAAGACCAGAACACCGACGCCATCGACGAGAAGCTCGTCCTCTCCATCGAGAAGTTGCAGGAGATCCAAGATGAGCTCGAAAAGGTTTTACCTTTTTCCTCTCTTCTCTTCTCTTCGATTTCTTCTCTTCTAGTTCTGTTTCAAAGCTTTTCGATGATTTAAAAAAAAAATGTAAACCTTTTTAATTCTACCTATTGGGTGGATAATTTTGGGAAAAAAAACCCTGTTTTTTTGGAGTTAAATTGTTGATTTGGTTGGGAATTTGGGAAATTTGAAGCGATTTTTGACGCTCATGCTTTCAATGCGATGAGATTGAATTGTAATTCTCAGAATTGTAATCTTGACAGTTGTTTTTTTCTCATAATTTTTTTGGTTTTGGGTCGTTTTGTGAAGTAAATTCCTCAATGTGTATGTGTATACGGTTTATAGCTCTATTTTGAAGATGGAAGAGTAATTTTAGAGGATTTTAAGTTTCAGTACTGTGATATTGTTATGAGCAGTATTAACTTTTTAGATAATTGTGTTAAAATTCTAGTGTTTTATCTGAATTTCCCAGATTAACGAGGAGGCTAGTGATAAAGTGTTGGAGGTGGAGCAGAAGTATAATGAGATACGGAAGCCAGTCTATGATAAGCGGAATGATATCACCAAAGCCATTCCTGACTTTTGGTTAACTGCTGTAAGTGACCTGTATTTATTCTTGTGCTTTTAGAAAGAACTGTGGGCCTTTTTTTTTTTTTCTTTCTTCTCTGTTAGCGGATAGTTTAATAATGGCTTGGTTTCCTTGTTACTCTTTGCAGTTTCTGAGTCATCCTGCTCTTAGTGAGCTTTTGAGCGATGAAGATCAGAAGGTTGGCCTTTTATCACTTCATGGTCTTGAAATGTGTTATTATGTATTTATTATTTATAAGCTTGTTTGGAGTGCTCTTTCTTTGTGGGTTCGGTTGATAACATTTGTATAATTTCTTCGCTGTCCTGTTTCGTTTTAAAAATTGAGGAAGTTGGCAGATTGGTTCTCTTACTTTTAGGTTCGCCGTTATTTATAAAGTCATAATTTATATCCTTGTTTATAGTGCACTTTCTTTTGGGTTCAGTTATTATGGCCCCGTTCATTTTACCGATTCGAGTTTTGCTACAGTAAAAAGCTCTCAGAAATAGTCAATTCTAACTTTTTACTACAGTAAAAAGCTCCCTGTGTTTGTACATTTCGTAGCTACATGCTTCATTTTAAATAGCAAGGAAATTGCCAGAGTGGTTTTCTTGATTCTCTTTTATTTTGCTTTATTTGTTAAGAAAGTTCTTTTTGGTGTCTGATTAGTTCTTTTTGCAGTTTACTCTGTATGGGTTATAATAATCTTGGGTTCATATGTTGTTTTTTTTCTCTTCAGATTTTCAAGCATTTAACTTCCTTAGAAGTTGAGGATTTCAAAGATGTGAAATCGGGTTACTCGATCTCATTTGTGAGTTTATCTTTGTTTCTATGTTGGCTTTTCTGTGAATGGCTTTTTGGCTTGAATAGATTTTGCTTTGCTCCAACCGTTTGATATGTTGAGTGGCCTGGTGTTACTTCTATAATTCTACAGAACTTCAGCCCCAGTCCTTATTTTGAGGATACGAAGCTTACAAAGACTTATACCTTCCATGATGAAGGAACAAAAATTACAGCTACCCCAATAAAGTGGAAAGAGGGAATGGTATGGCCTTTTTGTCACGAGCTTAGTTCTCGTCGATTTGTTCCTCTTCTGCTAGTACATTGACTTATTGCATTTCTAACTTGTGAAGGGCATACCTAACGGAGTTAACCATGAGAAGAAAGGGAACAAGAGGCCTCCGACTGAAGAAAGGTTAGTTCTATGTCGGGATGAATATGAAGCTTTCTGATGTTTGATATCTTGCTTTCATGGTTTGCTGTTTTGGTCAATCTTAAAAGTTGTTATAGTACAAAAATTTTTATTCTTCAAAAGTATCTGCCAGATTATGATGAGTAGACTTTTTACTTCTTCAATAACCAACTTTTGGCCCTATGATTCTAAATGGTATGTATTGACGGTAAAAATTAATCAACAGATTAATAACAAGCTTTTGTGATTTGTGCACGGATTAAATAACTCTAAACGTAGATCAGAATTGAAATAAGATCACCACAAAGGATTTATAGTGGTTCACTCTGTTAGTAGATAAGATCTTTTAGAGATAGGTTGAATGAGTCAAATAGTTATCTTTATTATTTAGTTTATTATTTCCGGTTATTTAGATTAGGAATTATCAATTAGTATTTGAATTCAAATAGGATAGATTATCTTAGAGAAGATAATGGACTCGGTGTTCAAGCCCTAGTCTATTTAAGTGAACTTTCTTTCGATTAATAAAGCAAGGCAGATTTATTTAAACTGCGTTCATGGTATCAGAGCTTTGAACTCTGAATATTTCAATGGCAAAAACAGCCATGATGGGGTCCTCACGTGGAGATGATTCCAAATTAGAAACTCCGATAAAACTCACGCCGATCAGTCCGTCACATCGTTTCAAGGTGGAGACAATAACTCTCTCCAAATTACGGCTCACACTCAATGGACAAAATTATCTTCAATGGTCTCAGTCAGTAAAAATTGTGATCTGTGGCAGGGGAAAATTCGAATACATCAGTGGTGAAGCTAAAGCTCCAACACCGACCGACTCTACATACAAAAAGTGGTTTGCCGAAAACTCGATTGTACACGCATGGCTTATCAACTCCATGGAGCCCATGATCAGCCGCCGATATCTCTTTCTTCCTACTGCTAAAGACGTATGAGATACTGCAAAAAGAACATATTCTGATCTTGGAAATGCCTCACAGGTTTTCAAAATTCGCACAAAACTGAAGGAGATGAAGCAAGGAACCAAATCGGTTACCGAGTACTTCACCGATTTGCAAGACAATTAGCAGGAATTGGATCTTTTCCTGGAAGAAGATTCGGTTTGTCCTACGTGCAATGTAAAGCAGAGACAGATTCTTGAAAAAGAACGGGTATTTGATTTTCTTGCAGGATTGAATCGGGATCTTGACGAAGTCACGGGCCGTGTTTTAAGCAGAATGCCATTCCCAACAACCGAAGAAGCCTTTGCCGAGGTTCATAGAGAAGAGAATTGCCGGAAGGTCATGTTGTCAGAGGAAGAAACATCCGGTGGAGCATCAACAGAGGGCTCGGCTCTGGCAATCAGGAATACTGCACAACCAATAAGGAACAACAGTGAGTCTAGAAGCCCACGGAGAGGAGAACGAATGTGGTGTGACCATTGTAATCGACAAGGACATACACGTGACACATGTTGGAAAATTCATGGTAAACTCGCAAATTGGGTTCCCCAAAGACAGAATGAAGGACGGGCGCTTCAAACTCAATCAAACCAAGACAAAGGAGCAGCAATAGAAAACCAGAAATCCTTCTGTTTAGCAAAGAACAGATTGAGCAACTCTATCGCCTCCTCAACCAATCACCTGCCTCATCCTCGTCAACTCCAAATCCCGGATCCTGTTCTGTAGCCTAGATTGGTAATTTTCACTCATCCTTTAAGTCTACCTTCCACTCTAAGGAACCATGGATCATTGATTCTGGCGCCTCCGACCACATGACAGGTGTCTTTGATTTTTTTCTCTCTTATACCCCTAGTCATAGTCCTGTTAAAGTAAAAATTGCAGATGGATCCTTATCTTCGGTTGCCAGAATAGGGTCAATTCAAGTATCCAAAGACTTAACACTTGAGTCGGTTCTTCATGTTCCTACCTTAAGATGCAATTTGTTATCCATAAGTAAACTCACTCGTGATAATAACTGTGTTGTTATTTTTCACCATTATAAATGTTATTTTCAGGACTTATCATCGGGGAAGACGATTGGCAGTGCTAGAGTTCATAAGGGGCTTTTTTACCTCGAGGACATAGAGTGAGAGTCAACAAGCATTTGCATCTGGAGTTTCATCAGTTTCTGTTTCTAGTAATAGGGAAATAATGTTGTGGCATCACAGACTTGGCCACCTTAATTTTTTATATTTAAAACATTTATTACCACCCTTATTTAAGAATAAAAGTATTGTTTCTTTTCATTGTGATATTTGTCAATATGTGAAACACACCCGGGTACCATTTTCTCCCAAACCTTATATGCCCTCTAGCCCATTTGCTTTAATTCATAGTGATATCTGGGGACCGTCAAGAATTACCACCACAAATGGAAATAGACGGTTTGTGACATTTATTGATGATCACACACGAACAACTTGGGTATACCTTCTTCGAGAAAAATTAGCAACCTGCTAAGTGTTTCGTAATTTCACTAACATGATCCAAACCCAGTTTCAGAAAAAGGTATGTGTATTGAGAACAGATAATGAGAGAGAATACTTTCAGTCTATCTTGGGAGAGTACTTGCTACAACAAGGAATCATTCATCAAAGTTCATGGGTTGATACCCCGCAGCAAAACGGAGTATCGGAAAGGAAAAACATGCACTTATGGGAAGTAGCTCGCGCACTCATGTTTACAACGAATGTTCCCAAATGCCTATGGGGAGATGCTATCTTAACTGCTGCGTTTCTCATAAACCGCCTACCTACCTGCACCTTAAAATTTCATTCCCCATTATCCCAGCTCAAAAAGACCTATCCACATCTTAAAACCATAAATAACCTTCCGCTCAAGACGTTTGACTGCACTACTTTTGTCCATATTCATCCCCAAAACCGAACTAAACTTGACCCTCAAGCAATTAAGACTATCTTTCTTGGCTATTCTCCTACCTAGAAAGGATACCGATGCTACTGCCCTAAGCAAAAGAAAATGTTTATCTCACGTGATGTCACCTTCTTTGAAGACATGCCATGTTTCTGTTTCACGAGACTGCAATTGAAACAGTTGCAACTACACCCACCACACCCGACCTTACCACTTCCAATATCATACCACCCTCTGAAAATATGCCACAGCAAACACAAGTACAGGTTCGTGAAACAGAAACAAGAAGAGACCTCAGTGGACCAAATCAACAAGTGCTACGTGTTTACTCTCGGAAAAAACATTCTCAAGGAAACAGGCCCCTTATGAACACCATGCACTATCCAGAATCCGAACCAATGCTAGGAACTACTTCCTCAGATCTAGGTAATTCTGAAGACACTTGTGAAACGCTAGATATACCAATTGCCCATAGGAAAGGTGTTAGAACATGTACATAACATCCCATATCCAAATTTGTGTCATATGATAGTTTGTCTCCATGTTTCCGTGCCTTCACCACAAAGTTGTCTAGTGTCAATATTCCTAGGTCAATAGAAGAAGCTCTAGCTGTTCCTGAATGGAAAAACGCAGTACTTGAAGAGATGCAAGCGCTCGAGAAAAATAACACATGGAGTGTGGTTGAACTACCACAAGGCAAAGAGTGTGGTCGGATGCAAATGAGTATTCACTGTCAAATTCAAGCCGGATGGATCAATAGAAAGGTACAAAGCACGGCTCGTTGCAAAAGGTTCAACACAAACTTATGGAATCGACTACACTGAGACATTTGCCCCAGTTGCAAAGTTCAACACAATAAGAGTCCTCTTATCATTAGCGGTAAATCTGGATTGGCCTCTAGTTCAACTTGACGTGAAGAATGCCTTTTTAAATGGTGAATTGGAGGAAGAAGTGTATATGAGCTTACCACCCGGGTTTGAAGAAGGTAAGAGAAACAAGATGGTGTGCAAGCTGAAGAAATCACTATATGGACTGAAACAGTCTCCGCGCGCATGGTTTGATAGATTTTCAAAGGTGATCAAAAGCCACGGATACTCACAAGGACAAACCGATCACACGTTGTTTGTTAAGCACTCATCAGATGAAAAGATCTCAGTCCTAATAGTATATGTAGATGGTATAATACTTACTGGGGACAACTTTGAAGAAATGACGAGAATTAAAAGGTTGATGGCTGAGGAGTTTGAAGTTAAAGATCTCAATACGCTGAGATATTTCTTGGGAATGGAAGTTGCAAGAAGTAAAAGTGGGATCTCCATATCACAAAGGAAGTATACACTAGACCTATTGCAAGAAATGGGTATGCTAGGGTGCAAACCGATAGAAACTCCAATTGAACAAGGAGGCAAGGCAAAAGCAATTGGTGGAGAGATGGCTGATAGAGAAAGATATCAACGGCTAGTGGGAAAACTGATATACCTCTCACATACAAGACCGGACATCGCCTTTGCAGTTAGTGTGGTAAGCCAACAAATGTATTCACCGCGCCAAGGACACTTCGAAGCTATTTATCGGATATTGAGATATCTCAAAAAGACTCCGGGAAGAGGATTATTTTTTGGAAAAGAAGAAAACAGGTGTGGAAATCTTCACTGATGCCGATTGGGCTGGATCTGTCGAAGATAGGAAATCAACATCCGGATGTTGCACACGCCTTTGGGGGAACTTGGTGACTTGGCGCAGTAAAAAAACAGTCCGTAGTAGCAAGAAGTAGCGCTGAAGCTGAATACAGAGCCATGGCTCATGGCATCTGCGAAGCAATTTGGTTGAAACGGTTGCTAGAAGAGTTGAAGATCAGTTGTGAGTTTCCTATGCAGCTCTATTGTGATGACAAAGCTACTATCAGCATAGCACACAATCCAGTCCATCATGATAGAACCAAACATGTGGGGTGGATAGACACTTTATTACTGAAAAGCTAGAGAAGGGAATCATCAGCATTGAGTACATTCCTACAGGACAACAAGTTGTGGATATGCTCACCAAAGGACTTTCTGGACCAACGTTCGAGTATTTTGTAGGCAAGCTTAGGCTTATTGATATCTACAGCCAAGCTTGAGGGGGAGTGTTAGCAGATAAGATCTTTTAGAGATAGGTTGAATGAGTCAAATAATTATCTTTATTATTTAGTTTATTATTTCCGGTTATTTAGATTAGGAATTATCAATTAGTATTTGAATTCAAATAAGATAGATTATCTTAGAGAAGATAATGGACTCGGTGTTCAAGCCCTAGTCCATTTAAGTGAACTTTCTTTCGATTAATAAAAGCAAGGCAGATTTATTTAAACTGCGTTCATTTCACTCCAATATAGAGCTACGTCCACTGAGAGCTTTTTACTATTCTGGGTAGAAAATACAAGTTTTGGGAGAGGTGTTCAAGAATCCGAACCCCCTTCAGACCATTCTCCCTGCATATATACATCATGTCGTTTTTGTCAAATCTCAATTATCTAATTAAATCCCGTGATACATTCACCATACTCCGAAACAGTAGTCTCTGATCACCGAGATTTCAGCCAGTTTGCCTGACTTTCTCCACCGGCTTCACCACTTACTCTGCATGCATTTAATGCACGTCAAATCTTGGTACAGTTGTACTTCAGACTGGGCGTGGGTGGGTTCTCGTCGCCTTCAGCTCTTTGGAAGCGATCTTCCTTCATGGCCAGTGAAGCATTCGTCTCCGTGGCGTGACCTTTGTTCCTTTTAGTCGACCCTTTCAGCGGGGTTGTTTAATCGTTAAGAGTCGACGTCCATCAAGTGCGCTCTACTGTCACTCCGCATCTTTATGTCTTGATTATTTTATGCTTTAATCGCGCCACGTGGTGCCCAGCCATTGCCTCGTGTGGCGTCGACCTTCACAGGCAATCCATGTTTGAAGCCTTTGCACGTTTGATGACCTGTCAAAGGCGGTGCAAAGTCTGGCACTCCTAGGCAATAATGACTGACATTAGGGCAGCTTCTTGGGAAGGCTAACAGTCACGTTGATTCAGCTCATCATTTCGCTGACGTCAGATTGCGCCACTCCAGTTTCTCTCCCTTGTCTCTACCGTTTGATCTTGATTGTTTGGCCCTGTCATTGGATTCACTAGGATTTCATCCAACAGCCAGGAGTCGAGGGGTTGTTCCCCTTTATAAGGCCATTTCAAACCAATGCCATTTCCATCCAAATTTTATGAAAACTGCTGTTTCTCTGCCAAGATTTTTCCAGAACCCTCCATTCCATTTCTCTTGTTTTCTTCGGTGTTTCGCGAGGTCCTCTCCTGTTAAGTTTCAGATTTTGCCATCTTTCAAGCCTCCGGTAAGTCTCCTCATTGCAATCGCGTTTCTTTGTAGTTCTTTCTCTGTGTATTCTCGATTTTCCTTGTTTGGTTCCTGTTGGATTATTGCATGATTTGGGCTTGAAATAGACACTTAGGAAGTTAAAAACTTCATGTATATCTGGACTCTTATAGGCTAGTTTTCTCGGTTACTGGCCGACTGTAGAGAGTTTTAGGTTCTGGGTTTGGGGTGTTTGGCTGGGAAATCTGGGTTTAGCTTGAACGTTCGTCGTTCTTTTTCTATGAAGATTGACGGCTTGATGAGCCGTCGGCACTCGCATGCCTTTGGTAGCCACTGGCGGTCTTAAACGATTGTCGTCTTCTTGTTTCCCCTTACCTTCTCGACTTAAGATTTTAACTTAGCTCCTCATTATCCTTTCTTTTTTGTTATACCGGAACAATGGCTCCCAAACTATTTAGTCATCGAGAGGGTCCTTCATCCACTGCGAGGCCGGACTCTCCTTCCGCCGCCGAACCTTCATAGACGTCTTCCTCATCGGGCGACGACTTCATCTTGAGGGAGGTTGACGACTATGCAGCCGATCTAAGGGATGATGCTAACAGCGTCGACCGTATGGTCGAAGGAGATGATAGCGGTGAGGTTCCTTTGGAAGGGGGAACACTGCATGGGGTCGTTGCCTCCCTTGTTGACACTCCTTTGGCGGTCATGAACGGGGATCTAGACAGGCCTTCGTTTACCGTCGACGTGACATTGTCGAGGACACGGAACCGAGACATCGTCCGGGCGTTCAGAGACGGGCGCATAGACGGGAGATGGTTTGAATATCCTTCCCCTTCTTGGATATATCTTTCAGTATATACTCGGGCCTTTACCGCAGGGATGACATTACTAGTCCATCCTTTTGTGAAGGATTTTTGCCATTACCATGCCATCTCCCCTGCCTAGCTAGCGCCGAACTTCTGGTATTGTTTTGCCGATGCGTGAGTCTTGTGGAACCAGCAGTTTGATGTGGAGCTGCCCCTGGACGAGTTTATGTATATATACAAGTTAAGCCACGTCACGAAGTGCGAAGGGTGGTTCTTTTTGGGTAGTCACGGGCGATCGAAACCCGTTTTAGGAAAATTGATCTAGGGCATTCTTTCCTCCTCTCACGGCTGGAAGCCCATGTTTTTCATGGTCAGGGGACCCTTTAATTTTCACCCCGACGACTGTATGCCACAACGTCAAGGAGTGCAAACATCGTTTGGGAGATTAAGTGAGAACAATATGTATAGTAAAAAAATTTTCTCCTCCTCCCTCGTCCTTTTTTATAACGCTGACAATTACTTCAAATGTGCAGTCACTCACGACCGGCCGAAGCTAATTGGGAACAGGTGGGCGAGGATTTTTGCAGCCTTTGAAATTCTCGAGAACGAACGCCACATTAACGTTCTCCTAACCGAAGCCACCCTCAGGGAGTCAGGGCTGCCGATTTCCCTTCTTGATATGCAAATCTCTAAGCCGTCCATGAATTTTTTCACCTCAACGCAGAAGGTAAATCTTTTGGACTCGACTTCATACTTGCTATGATGCCAAGTCGACTCCTTTTTTCTCTTTTTTTTTTTTTTTTTGGCTAACTTTTGTTCGTGTACAAAAATGGCTTCTCTGAACCTCTAGTTCCCTTCTAGTGGTCGATCCAAGTTGGAAGGGAAGGCCAGCACTGGTACTTCCTCTTCGGCCCCAAAGAAGAAGCCTTCTGAGGAGGGTCTCTGGGTCCACGTTGGGGACATATGCGCCGAAGAGGGTGTGCCAGGAAGAGGTGTGGGTGACAGGGGGAACTTGGATGCCGGTGGTTCTCATCCCCGATGTGTCTGAGGTTCCTCCTCCATTCAAGGATCGCCTCTTTCTTCCAGCGGCGAAGGTAATAGACCCAAACTTTCAGGTCTAAGATGTCTCCGATGCCCAGGTTGAGGTGATGCTGGATCTTCCTCATCGCTTTTCCTTAGTCTTTCAGGCCCTTTATGAGTCATTTTTTGACAAGCATTGGGTTGCTGCCACTCGATCGTCAGCGCAAGCAATATCTTTCCAGATCCACGTAAGCACCGACCATTTATTTTCTATTTAATGTATGTTCGCCGTTCATTTTCTAACTTATGATTTTCTATTCTTAGAGTCCTGTCCTTGCCGTTCTCAACCTTATAGACTTGGTCAAGGTTGAGGAACGTGGCAACGAGATGGACCACATAGAGGCGAGCCTCACATCTCTCATTGACGCTAAAAAGTCTAAGTGCTCGACTCTCACTGAGGAGAAGGATGTGGCCGTGACAAAATTGGCGAGCCTCTAGGAGGAACAGGACCGATTAAAGGTTTAGGCCGAAGAGGCTACCAAACGCGTGGAGGGTGCCAAGAAGCAGGTGGTTGAGGCCAAAGAAAAGTAGCTCGTTAGGGGGAAGACCAAAGGTTACGAGATAAGCCGAGCTCGCGGCGGTTGAGAAATACCTGAACTTAGAAGATTTTGCCGCCAAGCGCAAAGAAATTGTCGACGAGTTCATGGCTTCTGAGGAGCTTACTGAAATCCTTAATAAGTTCTCTCCTCGAGCCATAGAGTATGTTTTCCTTGGTTATCCTCCTGGGTATAAAGGATATAAATTCCTTAATCTTGGCACCAACTCCATTTACATTTCTAGGGATATTGTCTTTCATGAAACAATTTTTCCCTTCAAAATAGGAAGTGTTTCAGATCCCTATATAGACTTTTTCTCTGACCGAGTGTTGCCTTGTGTCTATGATGTTGAGCCTTCTGTTCCCATGTCGGGTAATCCACCTGATTCTATTCCTTCCTCCTCCACACGTCCAACTCGCCATGTCAAACCACCTTCCTACCTTCGAGACTATCACTACTCTAGTGTCTCCCACACTTCATCATCCACAGCACATCCTCTCTCCCATGTGTTGAACTATGACAAGTTATCTCATGAACATAAAGCCTTTGTCCATGCTGTCTCCACACACTTCGAACCAACTAGTTTCTCACAGGCTGTTGCTATCCCGGAATGGAGAAAGGCAATGACTGCAGAACTTGAGGCTCTTGAGCAAAATGACACATGGTCTGTGACCACTCTTCCTCTTGAGAAACATCCCATTGGCTGCAAATGGGTGTACAAACTCAAGTACTGAGTTGATGGAACTTTAGAGCGTTATAAAGATCGTCTAGTCGCCAAAGGATACACACAACAAGAGGGTATTGACTACCTTGATACTTTTGCTCCTGTTGCTAAAATGGTAACTGTCAAGGTTCTTGCTTTAGCTGCAATTCATGGTTGGCATCTTACTCATGGTTGGCATCTTACTCAACTTGATGTAAATAATGCCTTCACGGTGATCTCCAAGAGGAAGTTTATATGTCCTTACCTCCTGATTATCACCTTGAGGTGGAGCCTCTACCACCTAATCTTGTTTGTCGGCTACATAAATCCCTCTATGGGCTTAAGCAAGCCTCTCGCCAATGATTTTCTAAATTCTCAAGTGCATTACTTGAGTAAGGTTTCAAACAAGCTGCTGCAGACAACTCCTTGTTTATTAAGAGGAATGGAGTCTTTTATTGCCTTGGTCTATGTAGATGACATTGTTATTGTTAGTAACAATGAGAAACTTGTGGAGGATTTCAAAGTCTTCCTTGACAGCCGATTCAAGCTCAAGGACTTGGGAAGATTGAAATATGTTCTGGGGTTAGAAGTGGCTAGATCAAATGCAAGTATGTCCTTAAGTCAAAGACATTGTGCCTTGCAGCTTCTTTCAGACACTGGCTATCTCGGGTGTAAAACGAGGAAAACACCTATGGACCCCTATGTCAAACTTTCCCAAGATGAAGGAGAGTTGCTTGATGATCCATCTCAATACAGAAGAATTATTGGGACGCTGTTATACCTCACAATAACCAGACTAGAGTTGTCATATTCTGTCAACAAGTTAAGTCAATTCCTTGCCAAACTTAGAGTTCCTTACTTGAAGGCTGTGCAGCGGGTTTCAATATGTTAAGGCAACAGTTGGGCAAGGTATCCTTTTTCCTTCTACCTCCTCAGTTCACTTTGAGAGGCTTTGCTGATTCAGATTGGGCTTCTTGTCCGGATAGTAGAAGGTCCATTAGTGGATTTTGCATTTTTCTTGGAGACTCATTGGTTTCTTGGAAATCTAAGAAGCAACATACTGTTGCTAGATCTACAGCTGAAGCAGAGTATAGATCGATGGCAACATGTGAGCTTATGTGGGTGCTTTCCTTACTCAAGGACTTTGAAGTTGATCATCCAAGACCTGCTGTTTTGTATTGTCACAATTAGGCTGCCCTCCATAGAGCAGTCAATCCTGTCTTTCACGAGAGAACCAAGCACATAGAGATTGATTGTCATCTTGTGTGAGAGAAGATTCTAAACGGAAGCCTGAAGACTCTGCATGTAGCTTCTCAGCATCAAATTGCAGATATGATGACAAAGCCACTTTTTCCAGCTCAGTTTGTTTTTCTTCTAGGCAAGATGGGAATTCAGAACATTCATTCTCCATTTTGAGGGGGAGTATTAAGAGTTTTGGGGGTTAAAATTGTAAATAATGTTTAATTAGTTTCTGATTTGTAAATAAGGCTAAGTAGGTTGCTGATATTTCATTTTTCCCTTTTGCTGAGCTGGAGGTTTGTTACAACAGACCCCTGCTTCCTTCTCCAGAATGTGTATAAGCCCCCTTTCTCTCTATTTTCTAATCAAGCTTTCAGACTGCTTCATTTAAAAAATTCTTCTCCTCTGTTTTCGTTCTTTTTGTAATAAACTCGATATCATTTGAAAGTTCATATACTGATTTCCACTTTTTACCATTTTGATACAGCTTTTTTAGTTGGTTTACTGATACTCATCAGAAAGATGAGATGGATGAAATCCACGACGAGGTTAGTACTATTTATTGCAACCAAATTTAAAGTAATGTGGTATTTCAGATTATTTTCTTTGTTTCTAGTGTTGAAACTATCACCCACTTTTGCTGTTTTTCAGATTGCAGATATCATAAAAGAAGATTTATGGCCGAATCCTCTCACGTACTTCAACAATGTAATTCCCTTTACATGCTTCTTTCTGCCTGAAATTGTGGAATTTGATTGATGGCAAGTCTTTGTGCTTTCATAATGTTCTAACGGTGTTTTCTGACTTAGGATCCCGATGAGGAGGACTTTGATGAAGAAGCTAATGAAGAGGTAAATGAAGATTTTCTAATTAGCACCATGTCGTAAATAGCCTGAAATTCATATATGGGTTTGCTTTCCAACTAAAAATCTTCATAATGAACAATTACTCTTTAAGAATGAATCTTATTATCTCCATGGAAGTTTTAACTTTTTCGAAAATTATATTACTTGCAGGGAAAGGAAGATGATGACTCCGAAGAGGATACCGACGACCAAGAAGACGACGACGACGAAGAAGGTGATGAGGAAGATGGCAAGTGAAGTTGGTCATCTGAGTGTTTGATCTTTTGTCTCGTTCTTTTGCTGCTTTGGTAACAGCTTTATGTAAAGTGGTACTATCGTAGTGGTTGCCGAAGTATCACCGGGTTATATTAGGGGAGGATGACCGTCTTTTTAACTCTTGTGTAGGCAAACCTGACTGCTTACAGGGTCAGTAGTTTCTGGATTTGCTCGTTCCTTTTCTTTTTTCTTTTCTTTACTTTTTTTTTTCCTTAATTTTTTTGCCCTTCTTGTTTCTTAAACTCTTGAGTTATTTTTTTGGTATCCTCCTTATGTGGAAATTTATAGATTATAAAATTGGCGTCTCGTTTCTTTATAATTATCCCCCTCCATAAGAAAAAGGATAATTGATCAACCCCGATATATGTGTTTTGTATGAAAGATTGTGATTGACAATTGGAGCTGAAGGTTGAGGTGGGGTTTCATTTTTATACTTGAGGAGGTGGGGTTTCATTTTCATACTTGTGGCGGTATTAATTTATTTGTTTGTTTTCTTTTTGGCTAGGAAACAAATTCTTTTGTGATGGGAGACAAAAGGAAAAAAAAAAAGAAAAGATAATTTATGTTACAATGAGTTTTTAATAGTTTTATTTTAATGGTGATTACTAATAAATATAAAAATTTAATGATATAATACTATAAGGATTTAATTTCACCAATTGTCAGATAGTTTTTTGTCAACTATCAAATTTTATTACAATTCTCGGATCTATATCTTATGGTGCCAAGTGATGAGTAGATATTGAAGTATCCTGCAACTTTGGAACACATGGGAGGTTCAAACCCACAAAACCTCACACATGGTTCAATCCTAAAATTTCAAACCACCTAGATCTGAACCCTCTTATGAAACAAGCTCTTAAACAACACCCTTTAATTTATTACTTGTTATAATTTATGAAAGAATCAACGCAAAATTAGTTGAAATATTACGTATTTCTTTAATATAAAAAAATGTACTTGTTTAAAAAATTGTTGGGATCCCAAATTAGTCCATGAGCACTCTTATTTATCTTGATGGGATTAAAATTTTATTACTGATATAAGATGAGTCCAGCTAATTTAATGGGACTTATTATTTTATGAGTACGGAGTTTTTCGTCGAGATAAATATTATATTTCTTAGCCAATGTGTGCTAGAACAGGAAGATGCGCAACTGGCGTTGACACATCTGGGGAGCATATATATGTTGAAGAAAATGACAAGATTTTGACGTCCAGCCATTTATCGTGCAACCTTACGAGCGGCAAAGTTTACTAGTACGTCATCTATTCATCCATCCTTATCTAATACTTCAAACGGAAAATACAATAATGTTCGTGCAAACATCATCATCAGTTCACTAATCAGATTCCTATTTTATAAAAGACATCAAATGGGCAAATAATAAACAGGATTAATAAGAAGCTCTTGAAATGGCCAACTCAAACATTCCCACAATTGATCTCTCTCCTTTCTTAAGAGAAAGTGGTGATGAGGATGGACAGAAAAAGGCCAAGGAAATCATCAGCCATTCTTGCTCTTAGTATGGTTTCTTTCAAATTGTAAATCATGGAATTCCCTTGAGTTTGATGAGTAAAGCTCTTGACCTTTCCAAGGCCTTTTTTTGGCAGCCCAAATGAAGAAAAACTCAAGTCTAGTCCTGGGTCCGCTGCACCTCTTCCGAGAGATGTCAAAAGGGCCGTGCCGGGCTAGCACGACCCTTCTAACCTCAGGCCTGTGGCGGGTTTGGGTTGTGCCTGGCACGGCCCTACCCAGTGCAGGGCCGTGCCAGGATCGGGCATTAGGAGAAACCCTCAGGCCCAGCACTGGCCCTCGGTCCTAGTCCATAAGGGTTAGGGCCGGACCTGGGCCTAGACCCTTCACGGGCCAGCCGTAGCCCTTTTAATTTTTTTTGAAATATTTAATTAAGAAAAAGAAAATATATCATATGCTCCTAAAAGATGTGATTTTATTGAATTGAGATAATACGAATAAGTACACATAAATGACCGCCTCGTTAAAAACTTTACCAAGTAAAACTCATGGGGAGATCGGGACAAAACCTTAGCGAAGGAAAAAAGAGTGCAGTATTCTAGGATAAGTAAATTACAAAACCTAAGTGCTTCCAGAAGATTTTGTTATGTCTAAACTCAATCTTAACCTAATTTTCTTAATGCACTTGAGTTTCACTTATGATTAACAATTTTTTTAGGATTTTTTTTTTATAATTTCAAATTTGATGACAAAAAAAAGGTAATATATCATATGCTCCAAGAAAGTGCGATTTTATTGAAATAATATGAATAATTACAAGAAAATGATTGGTTAACCGGATGGCATAGGTCGGCCAATTGGCCCTAAAATGTCTCAAATCTCATTAAAATTTCATGTCGCGGTCTTGGCCCTTCGCGTGCCTGGGCCATGCCTGGCTCTTTGCATGCTTGGGCCTTGGCGGGCCTGCCGCAAGCTTCAAATATGAGGCCTAGCCCATTACCTTCTGGCGTGCGGGGCCGACCAAGCCCATAATAGTACAGGGTCGGGCCGTGCCGAATTAATACTGTAGCGAGCTGGGCCGGGCCGTCCATGGATGGCCCGGCCTAATTGACACCTCTACCTCTCCCTGCTGGTTTTAACAAACAACCCCAACACTCACAAGATAAGAATGAGTACTTGTTAATGTTCCCTCCATGCTCTGATTTCAATGTGTACCCCCACAATCCACTGGAATTCAGGTGCGTTTCCTCTGCGATAGAAAACTTTAGACTTTGCTTGTTCGAATTGAGAACTTAAATTAAAAAGTGAATTTATGTGAAAGAAAACATCGTAACAGAAAAAGGTTAAATCTGAAGTTTTATGAGAAAAAAATACTGTAGCAAAAATATGAGTTGTGATTCAAATTAATAAAATGAACATGGCATAAGTGTATCCCAACAAGGTGAAAAGAAAAGGATTAATTTTATTTTTAACCATCGAAATATAATCAAATCTCATTTTAATCTATGATTTTTAAAACGTTACTACTACGTTGCCTCCAATTAGTTCTTTGTCTATTCACGATTAAAATCTCTATGAAGAAATGCACGGTTTCCTTCTTAGTACTCTTGTCCTAAGTAGAAAAATACAAAAATTAACCTTTTCTTAACTGCACATGGTCATGTGTACCTTTTGCCATCAAGATTTTAAGAGTCAAATAGACAAGAGAATTAATTTAGAATAATTTCATAGACCCGCAATTCATTTTGAAACATTTTAAAAATTAAAAACTAAAATGAGATTTAACCTATAGATCGAGGACTAAAAATCATACTAACCAAAAAAAAAAAAAGACGCTTCATTTTACTCATGGTGAATGTTTCTGTATAATCATATATGAACACAATTTTGAGTTCTAGTAGATTTTGCTATAACCCGATGTTTGAGAACATTCATCATCTACAAACATTCTAAGTTTTTGTAGCTGATAATACCTGCAAGTGGGGCTATTCTGAAGTGAGAACAATGGGATTTCTTGGTGGCCCTTCGTTACTTTTCGGCCACAAAAAGTGAGAACAATGGGATTGCAGAACATGAGGATGGGAATTGCATTAGCTTTGTTATCCAAGATGATGTTTGGAGGTTTAGAAGTTCGCAAGAACGAGGAATGGATTCCCGTTACTCCCTCTCAAGGCAACATAGTGGTCAATGTAGGAGATGTTATTCAAGTAACTTAGCGTGCCTTTATTCTTCAGCACTCGGCGCATATTAAATCTCATTATTTCGATCGTTATCTATCATACTTATATTCTTTTATATTCAATTAGCGTGTAAATTAAAAAAATTATTGTCATTTAATAGGATCCACTTATGGGTCAGGATGTTATCTCATCCTAAAGGTTCTTGTGGTCGATCTATCCATGAATTTTTTGTGCTCTTCTTATGATTTTTATTATATATATATATAAACAAACTGATAGAATTTCATCCTTTAAATCGTTACTTAACATACTGACTTTCTTTAGTACCCTTAACTCATCCATAACAATTTTTTCTGTTTTACATTGTTACTTTGCGTAACTATGTTCTCCAATAATCTCTAATCTACTGCTAATACTTTCCAAAACATGCATGAGAAACCCTAATCTTCCCCTAACAACCTTCTTAAACTCAGTCTCCCACTAATGACCTTGTCAATTTACCAAACTGCCCCTGTTCTTAATTCTTAAACCTACGCCTATAATACGTTTTCAGCCCCTCCCTTCCAAGTCTAACAGTTCTTTAGTACCCAACTCGTTTCATTTTTTCTGTCAAGTGTAACTTAGACTATAACGATCTAAATTCCATGTTGATATCATATAAATATGGTTTATGAACCTAATTATAGTGTTTTTAATTAGTACATTTTATAAGGTCTAGTAGTAATTCCCCAAGTGCTCCTAAATTGCCCTTCCCAATTCTGAATAGGAGTAGAAGTACAGCTTTCTCACTTGATAGAGATTATTAATTAAAGAAGTTGCTCGCAATTTGAGGTCATAAGTATGATCACATTTAGTCGATATTGACATGTTGAATGGTTGTGAGCATCGGGGCCAATAGATAGAATCCTTTTTATTATTATTAATGGTGGTGAGCACCCCTGAGCACTTGTCAACATCGACTAATCAACTTATCAAGAAGCATTTTTGAGTCTATAAGATGGCCTTTTTTATGTGGCTGTATTGGAATGAAAGTGTCAATAAGATTTTAGTACAGACAGTGTACATGGCAAAGGGTAGTTTCCAATCATACACATGCACATGAGAAATGTAGTTATGCAAAATGGAAGAGCATAGGGCTCTTGTTAAACGGTCCAGGTATTCTTGGGCCTTATGTTGTAATCTTGTGTTCTTCACCAACTCAGCCGAAGCCCAATTCTAGGATCCAATTAAGCAAGATTGTAATTGTGTCTATATGCCTAAAGTGGTGTTAAGAAATGTAAAATCAGAAATAGAAACTACTAAGTTCCGGAATCTGGTTTCCCAAAATAATGTAGAACTTGTAGTGGTGTCTGTATAAAAAGAGCAATACCAGAAAGAACTATTGTCCAACACTACAGAAAACGAATCTCATAATATGTGACTCGTAAATAAGACTCATTTTCTATTGATTGTGGTGTTCAATATTGATGTTGTTCTCAATTATTTTTGGTATAAGAATAGAGACAACAGCGATAATCCTATGCTTATCCTAGCTCTTCTATGTAAATTTCATTATATTCTGTTTAATTAGGCCAATTAAGAGATACATATTTCAAGGCGAAGGGCCTGGCCACATCCTATGAAGAGCCCTAGGCTAAATGTTCATCTCTTGTCGGTTTATCTCACTATCTTTGTTCTTAAACCGCTTATCAAACACTAGCATTGTCAAGCAATTCAACACCACATATCTTTGATAAATATTTTGTCACTAGACTTTGAAAATGGACTCAATCTCAACCCTAACTTCATTTTCTCTAACGAGTGTGTAAGGGATGTGCTTTACAAATTTTTCTAATGGATCAGGAGCACCTTTGGAAACCTAATTAAGGGAGATTACTAATAATTGTTGGTCATTGTTTTTGTAGGTGGTGAACATCTAGAACTGTTAAAAAAAATGTATTGTAAGGGAGATCAATGATCACCGATATATAAGCCTAGAAGGATTGGTAGCTTGCTAAAGATTGAGAACGTGCAAAATAAACTATTAGCACTTTGATGTTCAAATCAGTAGTGGAACTTAAAAATAGAAACTGAACTAATAGAACGTACCAAAAGCAAATGAGTTGAGAGATGGAGGAAATATGAGAATTACAACAACATGATTAGACCATGAGCTTATGATAACGTTAAATTTTTCTTGAAAATTATTGTATTGAATTGTCAGTTATTCATGTTGATGTGAAGCTTCTCTATGTTTGGCCATAGGTGGAGCTTGAGCCTTAGCCAGTGGTGCAGTTTATGAACGATTGAGGAAGATTGAAATAACAAGTAGGGTGATTTAAAGCAAATGACCCCAACTTAGTTCATGAGCTTGGAGTTTAGGTTGGCAATATTTGTTTTCTGAATTTATATCCTAGCCTTCTAAAACTTTTTTAAACAAAAATTAACATTCTAAAATCTTCTACGATTATTTGCGCTTGTTTATCTCTTTAAGGTTTTCAGTAATATTGACCGTATGATCGACACGTGGAAAACATGTGAGCCCCCCCATATTGAAAATTTTGAAAATAAATAAATAAATAACCTTTTCACCATTTTCTTCTTTTCCCCTCACATGTCAGGTTACTTTTCACCCATTTTTCTCACTTCTCACATTGTTAAACACATAATTGAACCTGTGAAAATTCATTATTTAGCACAAGTACTTTATATTGGATTGCACAAGGTTACTTTGAAAAGTTCGTATATTTTTTTTTCATAGTTTAGTCATGAAATTACCATGATTTATTAATTATGTATGCATGTTTATTTTACTCAAATTGCACCCTTCTTTATGAATCATTGAAAATTGAGACATAATAATATATGACATCTATTGGTCAATTTTTCAGGTAGCGCTTTTTTTTTTTTTTTTGGTGCTTCTTTTTCTTTTTCTTTGTTTTTTTTTGGAAAGCATATAATTGTACCGAGCACATATTATTAACCAATAGAGTTTGTAGTCTTTTACCCTCTTGATTTTTCCTTTGCACTTTTATAAATAGTGTGTCTATTGACACCCGTCAATCCCATTCTACTTTTCACACTCTTTTTTTTTAATGACGTTTCTCATTATTGAATCACCCATTAATAAAAATATTTTTAAGGACAAAAGTATTATATATATATATATATATATATATATATACTTACACATCTCACTTATATAATTCTTATTTGTTAATATTTGACAAAAATAATTATTATGATCTTGACTTTTTGAATCATAATTTTTATAATCTTATATTATAAGGCACTACTAGAATTAGGCATATTAAGTATCAGAACTTTAGTGACGAAAAAAATCGCACCAAAAAAGCTAAATAGCGGCATATATTTTCACCCCTAAACACAGTCAAAGGTGATTAACACTATCTGAAGAAAGTCTATACCTCTTTATTTGATGTGGCAAAAAAATTCGCCCCTGAAACCAGTAACTACAGTCGCGTCCCTTATTTCACGTGACGAGAAGGAGGGAATTAACAGATTTAGAAAACCTTTTGTTCTGACCATTTTTTTCGCCTCTACATTGCATTTTCTGTTTGTTTTTTCAAAAATATTTAAAATACATGCGTTTATTTCAAGAGAAAATTAAAAATATATAGCGACAAAAATATTATACGTTACATGTGCAATTTTTATTTCACTTTTTCCAAATAACGTTTGAAATACGTGCGTTTATTGTGGTAACAATTAATTTCTGTACAGGCAAATATTTTCTCCGTTATAGTCTTTTTTTTAAAAAATTTTTTCTATCAGAATTCGATATTCAGAGATTAAAAAGCAAAAAAATGAATAAAACCATGTAGCGGCGATAAATTGTGCTGCTATAGGCTACTCGAAGGGCAAAACTTGCCTGAGCTTCTTCTTCTATATTTTTCCAAAAATTTCAAGCCCGTTTAGTTAGAGAATTTATTTTTTGATTCGAATTATGATTCATGATTTATTACAGTATTTTTTCTTATAAAAAATATACGTAAATAAAAAATAATTCTAATCTCATTATTTTAATTCCTGTTTTCTTTCTAGATTAGAACCCGACCCTGTTTCCCCATTTTCTAGACTAGAACCCGACCCTGTTTCCCCATTTTCTTGAGATCTAAGCCCTAATATTGATTAAACACTCTCAAAACCTCCAAATGTTCATCTATTTCTCATTCTTCCACAATCTTTTTTGTTCCCTTCCTCTTTTCATCATCCCGAAGCTTCGTCGGAGTGTCGCCGGAACCGTCGCCGAGCCGCCGGAGTCAGTCGCCGTCCCTCTGCATTGCTTCCTTCCTTGCTACCATTTCTAAGTAAGTTTTATGTTTATGAATCTTGAAACCTTGAAACTTAGTTGTAGTTTTTTAAATTATGGTGTGTTTTTTATTTGGGATTTCGGTTGTGTAATTTGTGATATTGTTTAATTTTGTGATTTTTTTAGTTGATTATGTTAGTGAATGTGAATTGGAATTGATGATAAAGTTATGAGAGTTGATTGGATTAGTTTAATTGGAAATGTTCCAAAAAGAAGAAAAAAAAATCGAATGATTTAATATGCTTCTTTTATTGTTGTGAATTTAGTTTTGCACTCTCACTCTAGTAGGATGTTTGTATTTAGATATGTTTTTTCCAATAATTTTGAATTATTATCATTGGTTATGGAATGAACTTGTAACAATCGCTTTTAGTTATTGGTTAGTGTTATGATGTGGTTTTATTATATAGTGTGTATATGGTAAAAGTTAAAGCTTTTATGGGTGATTTGATAGATGATGAATATTGATTTGGAACTTGAGGAAGGAGCCTATGCTAGGAATATGGTGAATATTTGATAAATATGAGTTAGATTATGTAGTTGAGCAAGTTTGAATATGTTTGGATATGGATTTAGATATGGTAGTAATGTTGAGTTTTATGCTTGTTTTTGCTTCGATGTAATTTCATTTAATTATTGTTTTTGTGTTAATTAATATTGCTAACAAATAGGTGCCTTTGATAGTTTAGAATGTCATTTGACAAGAGTAGGACGTAATTGCGCAATCAGTTGTGTAATAAATATCGAACAAGGTGAAATCGTCTCTTGAAAGAGCTAAAAATACTTTAAGTACTTTTGAGAAGATTTAGATGTCCATGTCAGGATTGTTGTAATGGAAAATGGCAATTTTTCAAAGTAGTGGAGGCTCACTTATTAGATCGGGGTATGCAAGAAACATACAAGTTGGCGCCTTGGGTTTATCATGGCGAAGATTTCGACGAAGCTGTTGACGTAGGGGAAGATGATGATGAAGTGGGTAAAGGTGTTGAGATTGATGAAGTCGTTAATGATGTTGAGAATGATGATTGTCATGATTTGTTGCATGATATTGTTGAGAATGATGTGGAGGATGTCGATGATGTTGCTACTGAATTTCCTGGAGATAGAGCTAATGCTGAGAAGTTTGATTACCTTTTTGATGACATGAAACGACCATTGTATCCTGAGTGTGAAACCTTTTCGGTGTTGACATTCTTAGTGGGATTAATGCATGTGAAGGCTCTAAACAAATGACTAATAAGTCGTTTGATATGTTGCTTGATTTGCTTATCAAAGCAATGCCAAGAGGGACAGATGCTAGGTTCACATTACGAGGCTAGGTCATACTTGCGTGCACTTGGCTTGGGGTACGAGTCTATTCATGCATGCAAATATGATTGTGCTTTGTTTTGAAAAGAAAATGCGAACTTAGAAGCATGTCCAGTTTGTTGGACAAGTCGTTGGGTTAATAAGAAGACTAAAGGAAAAAAGATTCCTCACAAGGTCTTGCGGTATTTTGGGCTAAAGCCTTGTTTACAACAATTATTCTAGTCAACCCGTACCGCAAAAAATATGAAATGACATGATGTTGATCGTGATAAAACTAAAGGTGTTTTGCGACATCCAGTAGAAGCTGAGGCTTGGAAGAATTTTGACAGAATTTTTTGATTTTGCAAATGAGCTAAGAAATGTGAGATTGGCATTGGCATCCGATGGATTTAATCCTTTTGGTACTATGAGCAATGCCTATAGCATGTGGCCTGTAGTCTTGGTTCCACATAACTTGCTGCTTTGGAGATGCATGAAGGAGCACTACAACAAATATCGTTATCAATAGCTAACCAAAAACACTATTAAGCACTACCAATAGCGTTCTGTGGAGCGTTAAGACATCGGACGCTATTAAAAGTCCTACAAAAACGTAGCGTTCTAAGAGCGATATGAGAAATG
Organism: Morus notabilis; assembly: GCF_000414095.1. Lineage (NCBI taxonomy): Eukaryota > Viridiplantae > Streptophyta > Magnoliopsida > Rosales > Moraceae > Morus > Morus notabilis. The sequence continues at coordinate 35,756 of NW_010358750.1, read as the reverse complement.
CTATAGAATTAAGGTCTTATAGTGTTTTAGACATGTTATTTTCAGCCTCTTACAACTATTTTGCGTTGTTACGGTACAGATCAATAGCTTTTCTCCCTTGTTATGTTCATACTCCTGTAGCTTTTTAAGTCAATCACAATCTATTTTACCAATAGTAAAAGTAATACATATTAACGTCCTATCTACTTTTATCATATTAATATCCTTTTGAGTTCATTCAAATAGATGGCAATTCTGAGTAACATCTTACATCTAAATAGGAACATTCAAATTAAAACATAAAAACATTCAACGTATCAATTGTTTTCAGTATCCAACAAGTTGGCAATAAGATCATGTCTACAACATAAGTCACACAATTTGTCCAGAACCTTAACATTCAAAACAAGTAAAGAAAACAAAGGAATAGCTAGAGATATCAAAGTATCTAAAATGTCTAGCTAAATGAAATGGTGAAGTAAATCCTTCCATCTTGACAAAATGCTTCAATAAAAAAGTCATCTCCATTGTTTAACCTGTAAGAAAGTAGTCCACTATCAAAACAATGATCAAACTCAGCTAAATCTTCCACCATTTAACCTGTAAATAAAGCAAGAGCTAGTTACACCATTCACAACTACATAGCCACATCTACATATGTTTTGCAATGAGTTAGAGGAAACATGACTTTAATGGTGCACTAGGCAAAAATTTAATGTCAAACTTGTAAGACAGAGAGTATCTTACATGTATTGTTATGTAGATAGTTAGAGAAAGCATGAGTCTTCATTGCCTACATTTAAACCCGAAGAGAAAAAAACTTGCTATCACAATCATATAATGTTTTGCTTAAAACAAAAAAAAAAAAAAAATCATAGGCCACAACAAAGAACTCCCAAAAAAAAATACACAAAAAAAAAAAACAAAAACAAAAACAAAAACCCTTAAAAAATAACAATGAAGAACGGCTTGTGTTCAGTGTTTCATGGAACATCTTGTTTCCAGATTTGTGAGATCCAAAACTGTAGGCATCTCAAAACAATAAATGTTATAGGTATGTCAGTATGCCTGAATTGGATTATTTGGTTACATATGTTGGCAAGGGTCAGGGATGTTTGTTAGTAAAAAGATGCCATTAATGTAAAAGAAAAAGGATATAAATGAAAAATGCCTACTTATCTGAAGGCAAAGAATCCAGAGCTTGTTCTGCTATAAGTTGCTTCACAGTATCCAGAGCAGTTCTGACCTGCATTAAGAAAACTTATTGAGATAAAACCAGACAGAGAAACAAAACAAAAAAAAAAAAAGGTCTGTTTCATGCTAGAATCAATTCAATATTTTCATATTCATACAAGAGCACGTTCAGCTTGTCCCACAGTGTAACTTTTACTTGCATTATTGGTCCATGTACTAATTATGTGAGAGTTCTAATGTACAAATACTGATTGTAGTAACATGACAAAGCTCTGACATCAGGAAGAAAAATACAGGTTTACAAAACTTATAAAATTTTTGCAATGAAATAAAACATTATTCTTCTAAACAGTGAAAGAAGTCTATAGTTGAAACCTGAGTATTGGCACATAAGAAGACAGTGCAACCTTTCACGAATCAAGACAAATGAAAGAAAAACATTAACTCTGACCTTAGTTAAGTACAACAAAGACATGTTACGAATATCTCAAGTATTCAATGTGCAAAGGTTTACCCAATTCAGAAAACTAGACAACCTGACCTTCAGACAGTAACAACCTCTAGAGACCAAAAATTTTATTAGAGACCAAAAATCATATGAAAGACGACTCATTCTTTTTAGAATGCCTTTCAACCACCATTACTTTTCTCCTAGAGACCAAAAATTTTATTAGAGACCAAAAATCATATGAAAGACGACTCATTCTTTTTAGAATGCCTTTCAACCACCATTACTTTTCTCTTGAAACAGCCTTCTCTGCATCATTTCTATAAAAATAAAAGAGCTTATGAGGGAAATCCCTTACAGTCCTTTCGCGCCTATCATAAAACCGTTCAGCCATCGGACTACTTCAAGACCTCTTTGTTAGCGTCACCTAAAACAAAGGATCCAAGGGATCCTTTCCCTTGAGTTGTTTGAATTTCACTATCTTCCCCCCAATAGTTTACAGGGCATTCTTGTATCATTTTCGTTTCACAAAATTTTAAAAACAATCTTTAATAAATTAGGTTGACTAACTTAAGTAAAGTTAGTCTATAAATGATAGTTTAGGCCTAAAAAAGATCTACATACCTTAGCTCGAACCTAAAGAGCAGAGCACCATTAGATCAGATCAGATCCAGGGTTCGTTCATCCATTTGTAACTAAACAATGATTTCAAGTAGTGCTTCCAGCGCTATGCTTGCTTTGCTAAGGGTTTTCCAATCTGACTTTTGACTTCTTTCGAGTCTCAGACTGTATTTAAAATCAAAAATCAAATACCAAAACCAAAAACCGAAAAGGGGAAAAATATAAATGAACCTTCTCCTCCTAATCTAAATGGAGCAGGAAATTTGGGAATTTGGGGGGAATAATTCTTCGACTTAGGGTTTTTTTTTTTTTTCCTTGGCCAGCTAAATGGCTCTTCGACAGAGTGGGGAATCCAACATCGTATGGGAATTTGGGTAGCAAGCCGAGAAAAAAAAAGGGAGAATGGAGCGGGAATTTGGAGATTTGGGGAACCAATTTTCAATACCCGCCCAAAGAAATTCTAATGTTTATATATATAACTAACAGTTATCAAAAGTTAATCTGTTGTAGCGAATTTAAAATCTGATTTCCTTTCACGCACACTGTTCGCATAAATACAACAAAAGCTTATGTTTGGTACATGAATACTAAATTTTTTAACCTACAAATTGGAAGTTTTCTTGCGCAACGAACGAATTTCAAAGTAACAAACAAATCATCACAACAGAATTGATGCAACCAAGAGAATCGAAGCAAAAGTAGAGCAGAAAATTGAGATTCGACAAGAAACAAGCCGAACAAAATCAAGCCATACCTTGGTATCTTCTTTCAAAACCCAAACTTGTACAGAGAAACGAAGAGAAGAATGACCCAAACTTCAATAGATCAAAGACCCAAATTTTGAATGAGGGGAGTGTTGCACTTCACCAGATGCGCGATTAATTTGAGGAGAAAGAGGCCGAAACAATCAAAGCCATACCTTGGTTATAGTAACATCAAAACCCTAACTTTTACAGACAAACAAAGAGAACAATGACCCAAAGTTCAAAAACTCATGAAACTTAAATTTGAGGAGAAGTCCTTTGCTGCACGAACGAGGAGGTTTTACGTTGTGTGGAAAAAATTCTTCCTCAGGATCATTTACATTGAGTTCCCCCTGAAGTTTTGTTTTGTTTTTTGTTTTAGATGGTGGCAATTTTTTTAATTCTCCTCAAACAGTTTTGCGCGTGCGCCTCTCACGTGTCATTAAACTCAATATTACGCGCGTCTTTTAAAACATTTGTGAGTAAAGTAGAAATTTGGAGGGAAGTTACTTTCACAACCCGCCAAAATATTTTATGGTTTTTTAATATATATATATATATATAGAACATAAATTTTTTGAAACTTTTTTGAAACGCTATTAAATGCAAGCAAAATAGATTTTAATAGCGGTTTTTCAAAAACGCTAAAACTAAAAGTTGTCAAAAGCCCCTTCTTTTGTAGTGTCGTTTTCAAATTATTTTGTTGTTTTACTTCATGTCATCGTTTTAAAATTATTTTTCAATGATGTTTTCATTCTCAAACCTTTATTGTCGTTTCAATTATCACCGTGCTCTAGATTTGGGAGACGGGTAAAAATAACCTTTTTCGTTAACTATATTTGCTATAAAATTAACAAACATTCTTCCCATTATCATTCTCTTGTACCAAACGCTCTCAAGGCTCCAATGTGGAAGGCTGAAGCGTAAGGAGGAAGAGACGGAGAAGGGAGAGAGACGCCCAATTCCTTGTTTAGTAGTTAAGGGAAGAGAGGAGGAAGAGCGGAGATAGAATGACCGGTCTACATAGACTAATATTTCTACAAATTTATAGAAAGTTATTCTACTTGCCAAAAAACTATTAGTAAAATAGATAATGTAGTAATTGATCAAATAAATAACATTCATTTTTTCAACTCTCTTCAACTTTAACCAAACAACTTATAGACTATTATTGTGATTTTATCAATCATTATCATTCTGGATCCTTCCCAGTACTTTCCATCATTCTTGTTCTCATTGGGATTTATTTTTTTCTCTATTAACACAAGTAATTTCTAGATCTTACATGGTAAGCTTTCAGAATCACAAAATTGAAATATTAAGAAACACAGGACAAAGACACTTGTTCTCAAGAAAAAAAAATTACAAACCATTTTCTACAATCTACGCAATAATGGGGACACTTCACAGCACCACTGTCTCCACTGTGAGTCCCGGCCCAAACCCAAGCAGAACTCCCCACTCTAATCCGTCACCAGTGGTGCTCTTTTTCTCCTCCAATGACCTCTTCCTCATCTGGTTCAATATAAAAAACACAGTTGCACTTGACATATTTCCATACTCACTCCACACGTTCCAGGTGTCCTTAAGCTTCCCTTTCTTTAGCCCAGCTTTCTCTTCAATCTCCCTGAGAATGGCAGCCCCTCCAAGATGTGGAACCCAACACTGAGTTCCAATATTTAATTCCAAATGGGGTAAATGCTTCTTCCAAACATGTCTGAATGTTTTTGCCAATTATCTTCGGCACTTCCGGAGATAATACAATTGTGAGTCCACAATCACGTAAATGTCCCCTACTGTGTTTTCTGAGTTAGGAAGAATAATTTCTGAAGTTGAAACAAGCCGAAACAATGGTCTTTCGACCGAGCCCTCATCTGGCACATTGGCACCGACGATTACAGCCGACCCACCATCAGCGAAGATTGCTTGGCCGACAAGAGAAGCACTGTCATCCTCCGAGGGAGCGCGGAAAGTGGGGATGGTGAGTTCAGAACAAACAACGAGGACACGTGAGCCGGGGTTGTTTTCGGCCAAGTCCTTCGCAATGAACGGTGCCGCCGGCGAAGCAACCTTGGTGGTAGAGCATGACTCTCTTGACAGATGTATTGAGGCCAAGCGACCCGATGAACTGATAATCGGCGCCAGGCATGTCCACTCCAGAAGTGGAATTGACGATGATGTTGGTAATTTTTGATTTCGGTTGGCCCCACTCTTTGAGGGACGCTATTGCTGCGCTTTCACCAAGCTTTGGCATCTCCACAATTTTCAGATCCATACGTTCATTAATTGATGGAGCATCATAGGTACAGATACTTGGGTTTTCTCTGAGGATATCTTCTGTCAACCTCATGTGCCGTTTCTTTATCAATGATTTCTCACTTGCAAGCAATGATAGGTGTCACTAAAATATCGTATAAAAACGTAAACAGTAAGGAAAAATTCATGCCAAAAACAAAAGAGCACGCGTTACTGACTTAAACAGAGAAAATTAATTAGAAATTACAGAGGTTGAATTATATCATTTATCTCCTGTAAATGTTTACTGAAATAATCTCGTAGAAAAAGAAAAGGTAAATAATCAAGTGACTAGAAGTTAGAAATTTTATACATATATATATATATATATATATATAAGATAAAAATAAAAGTGAGAAGAAGTTAGAAATTTTATATATATATATATATATATATATATATATATCTGTGTGTGTGTGTATGTGTGTGTTGTACTGGGAAGATATGTTTGAAAACATTTCCTTCAGCCTGAAATTGATGTCTAAGGTCGTTTTTGGGAAAAACGTTATTTCACAAAAGTTGTTCAGAACGAAATTTCTTTCAACTTGATGTTAGTTACTTTTTAAAATTAAGCTTCTATCTTGGTCTTCTAACCAAAACAGCGCCAGATTCCAATTCCCGAGTCAATAAATCCAGTTTTCATTTTTGGTCCGAAACTGAAAATTTTCATCGTTTTAGGTTTCTACACATCTTCAATCACCTAATCAACCTATTTTACACATCCTATTCCTCCTATTCTTCATTGAAACCGGTTTTAGTTCAAATTTTCTAACTAAATTTCGGCGGAATTCCGCCTAATTTTTGGGTTTCCTGAGCTAACCATAGCTCGTTTTATCTGTGATTTCTATCTTTCCAACACATCTTATAATCATTCTCATTCCTTATCATCATAAACATCAAAATCTCTAGAGTTCCACAAGATTTCTTCATAAACAAAAATGCTAAAACATAATCCATTAACTGAAAATTTAACCTTTAAATGTTAGGTTTTTCGGTACCATTCATAACCATACGCCCATCATTATTCTTAGCAAAATTTTTTCATGGATTCTACTATTCATGGACGTGCAGCCAAGATGAAATATGAGGGGAAAATTTGAAATTTTACCTTAGAAGAATGAAGAACAAGTTTTGGTGACGCTAATTTACGGTGGTTTTTAGCCGATTTCGAGTAGAACTTGTTTTTCTCACTTTGGGGGTTTTTTTTTTCTTCTCTCTTTGGCTGATGCTTTCTGTTTTCTTGCATGAAAATGGACACTTTTCTTGTATTTTTTCCTTTTAAAAACCGACCACCAAAAAGCATGAGGGACCAATGTGCAATTTTGACATTTTCTAGGGTCCTTTTTACAAAAATATCAAAATACCACTCTTTGCTTCTCTCTTAAGTCTTGGCCAGCCATCCTTCCCCTTTCCATGTGTCCTAATCTCAGCCCTCCATCATTTAATCACTTTAAATATCAACCATTCATTGTTAATACCTATTTTATTTCGGTTAAGTTTAATTCCTATCCGGTGCGTATTTTACCCACGTTTTTTGGACAGTTAGTCAACTTGGTCAACTTTGCTCAACCATGAATAACTTTTCAAGAGTGATCTATTGGTCGACTCTTGGTCAACAAATTTTGACTCGGTCAACCCTAATCGGTTGAAAATCCTAATTTTTTCAGTTCGGCCTTCCGAACCCCTTTTTCGTCCATTCTTCGTTTCGATTGTTCCTAAAACCCTAGAATTGATGTTTTTCAATTCTTTTTCATTCCTTAAACTTAATATTCATGTGTTTGTCCTATTATGGGATTAACACAACATTGCGAGCCTCTTTCTTGATTACAGTCCGAAATTCGGTAACTGTATCATAGTTCAGAAATTTCTAACTTTTAGCTTATGCTTTGCTATTCAGTATTAATATCAACAAATACTTATCATAAAAGAACTCGTATTTATAATACAGAGAATTCCAAAAAATTTCATCTTATAAAATAATTTCTTCGATAAATTTTCCGGTCATGACATTTCCCATCGTCGAGTTTTATTGATGGGGATGGCTTTTTGGCCTAGTTACCCCCTGTAAGACTGGTTTTGTGAACCTATCGTACGATAGTTTGTTGCAACCGTCGATAAGTATAGTAGTAGTTGATATATTCAAAGTAGTAATCATAATTGGTCGATCATTGAGTAGAATTAAAGTTAAATTTTATTGTTTTGAAAGTAGAAACAAGAGCAAAATACTTTTATGCTAATTTCTAACAAATTAAAACCTACCTAAGTGGTAATAGCTAAAAATTGTAGCCTCGACTACGGATAATAAACCTTTAACTGGTCAGCGTTCCATGTGTGCTTGGTGTCCTGACCATTCAGTTCTGTTAATCGATAGGATCTGTCTGCTACTATTTCTTTGACTTTGTAAGGTCTTTCTCAAGTTGGTCCTAACACCCCAGAGTTCTTAAGTTTTGTGTTTGGGATCACAACTCGAAGGACAAGGTCTCCCACCTTAAGTTGGTCCTTGCGATTGTAATATCGGTTAGTTCTGGCCTGGTATGCGGCGAGCCTTAGTTGAGCATTTGTGCGTTTTCCTCCAACAAGTCGAGCTCTAAACTCATGCCCTCCTGGTTCTTGACCTCGTAGTACCGTGTTACTTGACTGGTGGGCAGATAGGTAATACTGCCTCAACTCCATATGACATAGAGAAGGGTGTTTCACCTGTCGTTGTTCTGCTTGTCGTCCTATATGCCCATAGCACTTTAGGCAACTCATCTGCATGCTCTCACCCAATTTATAGAAGAAGTAACACGATGAAATGAAAGAAAAGAACGCATAACATGATGAAATGAAAAAAAAAGGAAAGCAGGACACGATGAATGAAAGAAAAGAAAGCGTAGAATGATAAATGCTTTAAATGTTTAGAAAATGTGCTAGGGTGTATCACATGAATGCATATATAGGTATGCATTACTGATTGCACTTATTGTGGTCTGTTGTTACTTGTTGAGCGAAAGCTCATCCCATTTGTTCGTGTTGTAGGAAGCACGGGTAAGCCACTGGTTCCCTAAAACCTGTATGCTGGGCGTGCAGCAAAGGATGTAGTAGTGGGATGTAGGCAAGTGGGTAATGGATGCAGCACGTGTTTTGAAAACGCTACTAAGCCTTATCTGTATAAAGTAAATAATGTTTTATGAATGTAGACAAGTTATATAATGAAAGTAAAGTGTACGAGACAACGAGGCTGTGCATAGCAACCTCAAGTCACAAAGTATGTTTAATGTATCTAAAATGATATTATGTTAATGGCATATGAACGATATTGGTATGCAAGCGATAGGTTAAATACATGACCACGTTTAAGGAAAAATAATTTCAAACTTTTAAAAGAATTTTATCTATGGATTATGTAATATTAAGAAGTTTAAAATGTTTTCGAAAAAGTACTTTTAACTTTCGAGTTTTACTAGGAAATACTGATCGAAATTTTATTCTGCCAAAGTATATTAGTATCTATTTTACTCTTAAGGAAGAAAAAAAAATATTGCATAAAATTAAGGCTTTGTAGTTTTAAAGTAGTAAATGTTAAGATATGAGTTAAGTATGAACGTAGTAATGATGACTAGAAGTAAGGGTCGTCACAGGACTTGTTTCTCTGCCCTCAGCGGAAGAAAATTTCTCGCGCGCTGAGGAGAGGGCTTCGAGTGTTGCTTCTACTGTGATTTTTTCCTTTGGGTGACTATAGGGCCATTCAAGTGGGACTTCTTTCTCTTCCTTCAGCGTAAGAAACTTTTGGAGATTAAGCGTGCAGAAAGAAAATTTCTCTGCCCTCAGCGCCCGAGAAGAGTTTAGTAAGTAGGGGGGAAACCATTTTCATTGCCCGCTAAAAATTTTCAGCAAATTCTAATATATATATATAAGCTAACATAAGGGAAATAGTTGATATAAAAGCACTGCTGCTGAATATATTTTCTTTCTTATTCTTCAAAAATATATTACAGACCTACATATAGATGTACACGGCTAATGAATTCAAAAATAAGTTACAAACTAACTTCCTAGTTTTAAGGCTAACTTTAAGGTTTCTCTGTACAACGTAACTGACTTCCCAATACTCCCCCTCAACCTGAACTATACAGGTTATACATTCCCAATCTATCTACTAGTCTTTCAAATAACGGCCTATACAAACCCTTGGTTAGCAGATCAGCCGTTTGATCCGATGTTGGCACATATGTCATGCAAATCGTTCCATCTTCTATTTTCTCCTTGATGAAATGCCGATCCACTTCCACATGCTTGGTTCGATCATGATGCACTGGATTGTGTGATATGTTGATGGTAGCTTTGTTATCACAGAAGATGATAGGACTCAGAGAAGAATCAATTGAGATTAGGGTTGAATTAGGACTTATTATTATTAATCAAGTAAATTGAAAGACAAATCCTGACCTACAATTCGAGAGGTAGGTCAATCTCTCCAAAACGCCTAACTATTCCTAATAACTTGACAAAACTCAGCATAAACCTAATTACTTGCTAATGCCCTCTTTATACTAAAGCCCTAAATCCATAGAACACCCAAAAGACTAAACTGCCCCTGCCCTCTTATTCCCACGTCTAACATAAGTAATTATGGGCCTAACAGAAGATCCTCAATGGTCTATCTATAGGCATTTTCAGTTCATCCATCAGTAACTTCAACCATAGAACTTCACAGATACTGTGTGCTACCGATCTCAGTTCTGCCTCTGCACTACTTCTTGCTACCACCGTCTGTTTTTTACTTCTCCAAGTCACCAAATTACCCCAAACAAAAGAACAATATCCTGATGTGGACCTCCTATCATCTACTGAGCCAGCCCAATCAGCATCCGTAAATGCTTCAATTAACCGATTATTTGTTTTCCTGAAAAACAATCCTCTTCCAGGGTTCCCTTTCAGATACTTGAGAATCCGATAGACAGCATCCATGTGATCTTCTAATGGAGAGTGCATAAATTGACTCACACAACTCACTGCGAATGCTATATCTGACCTCGTATGAGATAAATAGATTAACCTCCCCACCAGGCGCTGATAACGACCTTTGTCAACAGGGCCTCGTCCCCAATTTAGCTTCAACTTAACACTCGGATCAATCGGCGTGTCCACTGGTTTGCTGCCTAGCATTCTTGTCTCCTTCAGTGGGTCAAGCACGTACTTCCTCTGTGAAACAGATATACCAGTACGATTACGAGCCACTTCCATTCTAAGAAAATATCTCAAACTTCCAAGATCCTTTATCTCAAATTCGGAAGCAAGTTTCTTTCTAATTCTTACCATCTCTTCCAAATCGTCTCCAGTCAAAATCATGTCATCTACATACACAATCAGAATAGTAATCTTACTCTCACGCTGCCTGTAGAAGAGTGTATGGTCGGATTGAGCTTGCTTGTAACCATGTTGTAGGATTGCCTTAGTGAATCTCCCAAACCAAGCTCTCGGATATTGTTTCAAGCCATATAACGATTTCCTTAGACGACATACCTTGCCATTTCGTGTTTCATCATCAAATCCAGGAGGCAAGTCCATAGACACTTCCTCTTCCAGATCCCCATTCAAAAACGAATTTTTTTTACATCTAATTGTTGGAGAGGCCAATCAAGAGTGGCTGCAAGTGAGAGAAGAACTCTTACTGTATTAATTTTTGCCATCGGGGCAAATGTTTCCTGGTAATCAATCCCGTATGTTTGCGTATATCCCTTGGCAACTAATCTTGCTTTGTAGCGCTCAATTGACCCGTCTGCATTATATTTGACTGTGAACACCCATTTGCACCCAACAAGAGCTTTGTCTCTGGGTTTATGAACCACTTCCCATGTTTGATTTTTCTCCAAAGCTTGCATTTCCTCCAAAATTGCCTTTTTCCAGGCAGGGTTCCCCCATGCTTCTTGTATTGTCTTCGGCAGCTCGGTGGTTGCAAGATTGGAAACCAGGGCCTGAACTGAATTTGATAGGTGATTATAGCTCACAAAGTTAGAGATTGGGTGTTGTGTACACGATCGCGTCCCCTTTCGAAGAGCTACAGGGACATCCAGTTCGGCTAAGTCTATTTCAGCATCTGATTTTGGTTTAGAGGTTTGACTAGCCGCAGAAACCTTTGAAGTTTGAACTACTGGAGGCATAATTTTTTCCCCCTTTCTCAGATATTTCCGTTTGTAGGTCATTAATGGAATCGGTTGAATCATATATCCCCTTACTGATTTCTTTTCTGGACTTGTAGGCGGCAGGTTTTCCAGGTTTTTTGAATTTGAGACATCTAGATTAGAAGGTGGGATTGTTGGAGAGATATCTGGGGAAAAGGAGATTGGTGCGGAAGAAATATCCATATTTGTAGGAGAGATATTTGAAGTTGACACAGATTTCGGAAGTTGATGAGGGGAAGATTTTGGAGGAGGTTCCGTATCATTTGAACCTGGCTGAGAGAATGGAGAGATTTGAGGAGTAGGTTCTGAATGATTTGGATTGGGCTGAAAAAATGGAGAAATTTGAGGAGTGGGTACCGAATGATTTGGATTGGGCTGAATTATTTGAGGAATAGGTTCCGAATTGGGAGTTAAATTCGAATTGGGATGAGGATTTGAAATAGATGACCCCTGATTAGGAGGGATACAGTCCCAAAAATATTCCCAATTCTCAGAATTTTTGTGGTGCAAGTCCGAGATATCTGGGGTGGAGAAAGTCGAAAAAAACTGATGTTGCTCCCCTTGTGTGTCCTGTTTTGTAAAATATGGTTGATTTTCAAAGAAGGTAACATCTCTAGACACAAAATATTTTCGTTTTTCCGGAGAATAACATCTGTAGCCCTTTTGTGTAGAAGAATAACCCAAAAACAGACACTTATGAGAACGGGGATCTAATTTGCCTCTATTAGGATCATGATTATGAACAAAAGATGAACACCCAAAAATCTTAAGATCAAGTTCGGAAAAAACACGTGACTCAGGATAATATTCAAACAATGTATTTCAATGGAGTCTTATATTGTAAAACCCTACTTGGCATATGATTTATTAAATAACAAGCTGTGAGTACAGCATCTCCCCAGAAACACTTTGGTACATTAGAATTGAATAGTAAAGCACGAGCAACTTCTAACAAATGACGGTTTTTACGTTCTGAAATACCATTTTGTTGTGGTGTATTAACACGTGAACTTTGATGAATGAGGCCTTTTTCAGTGAGAAGCTGATTTAAAATAGAATTAAAATATTCTGTTCCATTATCAGTACGCAAAATTTTAATATGTTCATTGAACTGCGTTTTGATCATGGAATGAAAATTTTGAAATATTTGCTCTGCCTCAGATTTTTCTTTTAATAGGTACGCCCAACAAACATGAGAATGATCATCAATAAACGTAATAAATCATCTTTTATTAAAAATGCTACGAACACGGGAAGGTCCCCAAATGTCACTATGAATTAGAACAAAAGGTTTTGAAGCCCTATAAGGTTGGGGAGGTAGAAAGACACGTTTGTGTTTTGCAAGTTCACAAACATCACATTGAAAGGAATCTTTATTTCTAAACAACGAGGGAAACAGGTGTTTCAAATATAGAAAGCTTGGATGACCTGGCTGACAATGTAGGAGCATGATTTGTTGTTCTCGAGTAAGGGAGACATTATGATTGACCATATGACCCTTTACGGAAAGATCGTCCTCGAAGTAGTACAGACCAGAGAATTTTTTAGCATTGCCAATCCTCTTCCCCGAAAACCGATCCTGAAACATACAAATAGAAGGTGTAAACGTGACTAGACAATCCAAATATTTAGTTATCTTGCTTATTGAGAGAAGATTACAAGACAACTTAGGTACATGTAACACAGACTTGAAAATTATATTTGAACTAATTTTCACGGTACCAATACCAGCAACAACAGAAAAAGATCCATCTGCAATTTTCACTTTTTGATTACCGGGTGACGGAGAATATGAGCAAAAAATCTTTTCACAACAAGTCATATGGTCAGAAGCACCAGAGTCTATTATCCATGGCTCACCTTGATCCTTTAGTCCACTCAATGCAGACAAATGATTACCTTTTTGAGCAACTAGTGAAGTGCTTGGAATCGCTGTGTTAGTCAACATCTTGCAGAGTTGTTCCATTTGTGCTTTGGATAGTGTAACAGACTTGTTGGACCCCTTTGATTCACCTTCATTTGAACTTTGGAATGCTTTTCCATCCTTTCCACGAGATTGTGGACTCCAATTGGCAGGTTTACCATGAAGTTTCCAGCACTTTTCTTTAGTGTGGTATGGCTTCTGACAGTGATCACACCAGGCTGTATTTTTCTGTTTTGGACGTGAATTTGGTCCTCGAATAGCCAAGGCTGAATTCTCAATCGCAGGTGGTGGGGCAGATTTGCTGAGCATAACTTTCTTTCGGCTTTCCTCCCGTCTTACTTCCGCGAAAATCTCTTCAATGGGTAGGAGAAGTTTCATCCCGAGTAGGCGACCATGAACCTCGTCCAAATCACGGTTGAGTCCAGCCAAGAAATCATAAATCCTCTCCTTTGCTAGCATCTGTTTATAGAGAACCGCATCTGCTGGATCCTTCCATTCACAGACGTGAAAGAGATCCAGTTCTTGCCACACTTTCTTGAGAGCATTGAAATATTGCGTCACATCCCGTTCATCTTGTGTCATATTTCTAACACGGTTCCGCAATTCATAAACTTGAGATGTATCTGCATAATCAGAATATGCTAGATGAACAGCATCCCAGATTTCCTTTGTTGTTGGATAAAACAAATAGGTGTCACCAATGGAATCCTCCATGGAATGAATTAACCAAGCCATTACCATGGAGTTTTGAATATCCCAAGTCTGATAGGTAGGATCGTCAATACTCGGTCTGCTATTAGTCCCATCCAAATAGCCGATCTTCCCTTTACCATGAATGACCATTTGGAGACCATTGAAGAAAATTTCTGCCATTCAATTTATGAGAAGTAATCTGTAGGGATGTGTGTTCATGATTTGCAGTGGGAACAATTGTAGAGGTTGGGTTAGAAGTTCTTGAAGCAACTTCAGACCCATCACCTCTGCTTGTTCCAGTCGCCACTTCGGCCATCGCCCCTTTCAACCTCACGTTAATTTTTATTGCTCTGATACCATAAAAGCT
>NW_010358750.1:13586-21297 GCF_000414095.1 Morus notabilis | reverse complement strand
GGAAAGAGTCGATATAAAAGCACTGCTACTGAATATATTTTCTTTCATATTCTTCAGAAATATATTACAGACCTATATATAAATGTACACAGCTAATGAATTCAAAAATAAGTTACAAATTGACTTCCTAGTTTTAAGGCTAACTTTAAGGCTTCTCTGTACAACGTAACTGACTTCCCAATAATATATATTAATATATATATATATATATATAAAACATAACTATTTTCAGACGCTATGAAATATATGCAACATGACGTTTTTAAAGAAACGCTATCAAAACATTGTTCTGTGGTAGTGGAGTCATCGTGTTTATGATGAGTTTATGAATTCTGGGATGTACAGCCCCTGGGAAATACATAAATGTGTATCTTTGGCCGTTGATAGATGAGCTTAAAGAGTTGTGGTTCGAAGGAGTTCTTTGAACATTTGATAGTGACAAAAATGAGTACTTCCAATTGCATGTTGCGTTACCGTGGACAATCAATGACTTTCCTGCATATGGCAACTTGTCTGGTTGGAGCACAAAAAGATACATGGCCAGTTTGTAACAAAGACACATTAGCCATCCGAGTGGAATGTAAAGTGTGTTGTCCCGAGCATCGAGATGAGGAATGCTCCAAAGTGCATAGATGGTGATGAAATCTTGCGACAACTAGAAAAGATTCCTCATCTACCTGGAAAGCATCTAAATTGGAATGGTAAAAAGCGTACGCGCACTGAGTTTGAGTTAAATTGGACTAACCGAAATATCTTTTTCGAACTTCCTTATTGGTCAAAACTTGACTTGAGGCACAATCTTGATGTTATGCATACTGAGAAAAACATTTGTGATAGTGTTGTTGGAACTTAATATTGAAGGCAAAACAAAGGACACTGACATAGCACGATTGGACCTAGCAAATATGAAAATAAGAAAGGAGTCACGGATAAATGGGTCAAGCCGCATGCCGTGTATGTTTAACTAAAGATGAGAGAAGGCAGTTTTGTGAATTTCTAAAGCCTGTCAAATTTCCATATGGGTTTGCATCAAATATTTCAAAGAATGTCAATGTAGTTGATGGAAAAATATCTGGTTTAAAGTCTCACGATTGTCATGTGCTTATGCAGCGGTTGTTACCAGTGGGCATCAGGCCTCATATGACTCTGGAGGTTCGAGAAACGCTTACTGAATTATCAAACTTCTTCAAGAAACTGTGCGCTAGAAGAGTTGGAAGATATGGAAAAGAAGATTGTCAAAATTCTGTGCAAATTAGAAAAGATATACCCACCAGCTTTCTTCGATATTATGGTCCATTTGGCTGTACATTTGCCTAGGGAAGCTAGGCTTGGTGGTCCAGCGCACGCCAGATGGATGTTTTCCTTTGAACGGTTTGTGGGAACACTAAAAAAGTATGTTAGAAACAAAGCTCGCCCTAAAGGTTCTATTGCAGAGGGATATATAGTGAAGGAAGCTTTAACATTTTGTTCATTGTATTTTTTTGGGATAGAGACACGATTTAATCAGCGAGAGAGAAACTATGATCGGCCATCTTCGTCATCACAAGCACAATTATCAATATTTAAACATCATGGTCAACCATTGGGAAGTAGAAACATAATTCGTCTTGATAACAATTTGTAAAAAAGAAGGCGCATTGGTTCATTTTAAACAACTGTCTAGAAGTTAGAAAGTATCTCGAGTACATTCCTCCATCCTTTCACATTTTCAATAAAGTTATTATACTTCCCGCTACTTTGCGTATTCATTATACAATTAATGTGCACAGTGAACATATGGAAGAGTTGAGAAAAACTGTCCCCCGCAGCTTGCACCAAAAGCAGAAAGAGGAATTGCCGAGATGGTTTAGTAATCGGGTAAGTTTTCAATTTTTTTTTGACTATTTAACCTTTTCTATGATAATTTAACCTTTTCTATACAACATTTTCTCACTTAAATGTAGATATCTAACTCGCCTGAGCAAACTGATCATGAGCTATTTTACTTGTCTTGTGGTCCCGATGTTCATGTTACTTCTTATAATGGATGCATGATTAATGGAGTTAAGTTCTTGATCGAGGAGCGTGACTCTAGACAAACGACGCAAAGTTGTGGCGTTTCTGTGCTTGCATCTGATGAGGGCTCCATATCAGATTTCTTGGGTGTAGTTTAGCAAATTTGTGAATTTACTTATGTCAGTGATGACTATCGTGTCCTGTTGTTCAGGGCCTCCTCCCCCCGCAGGTATTTTGCCTGTACGGTGTTTACCGGGTGGGACCCTCAATCCAGAAGGTATGCCACTCTACTATCTATACATGTCTGCCTCCCTTGAAAGCTCTTGGTGCTGCGACTATCGCCGGTAAGTTGTGTCGGATCAACATCGGGATTAGAATCTACTGCAAAAGCAACTAAGTCAATGCTTAAGTGTACATGGCTTAACACATCAATACGATCCAAAAATGTCGTGTATGAGAAGTACTGCATAACTCTGTGTGGGGACAAACAATGGTATAAAGATGAACCCTTCATACTTGCCTTTCAAGCGCAACAAGTATTTTTTATGCGAGATCCACTCAAAGGTGGATCTTGGCAAATGTGGAAAAATTTAGCCATAGACATCTATGGGATATTCCTGTACAAGAAGATGACGTTGAAAATGATGATAATGCAATTGAAGATAATTCATCAAGCGTGCCGATAACTATAAATGAGCATGATATGGAAGCATTATTGATTCATCATGACGATATGGATCCTGAAATTTGTACCACTGTTATACAAACAGAAGTTAGACCACCGATCGATGACGATAATGCTAACATAAATTATGATGATGGAGTTGATGATACTGTCGATGAGTACGATGATGAAGAGATGTTAGAAGATGAAGACTATGATAGTGATGAGCCTGATGACCCCGAGGCATCATCAAATGAAATGGATGAATAAAATTGTAAATATATCGTACATTAATATTGTGATAGCTTGAACTTGTTGTATTATTAACTTATTCTTTATATTTCCTAATGCTTTATTTCCAATATACAGGTACACTATGTCGAGCTCCCCCAGAACCCCTCATGATGATGATGGCGGATCAGGAAAGGAAAAGGGTGGTAGAGGACCATATCTAGGATTGGATGGAGAGAGAAGGAGAAGAAGCACTAAGGATGGAAAATTACCAATCCAATTTGACATGACCACGTTGAAGCCAATAGGGGAAAATCACAGTACATGGTCACGTGATTTGTCTATGCATGGAAAACAACGTTTGCCAAGCTTCATATCATAAGATTGATTCAGAATAGAAGATACCAATTTGGAAAGCAATGGATGTAAGAACTAAAATTTTATTTCTTATTTTTAAAACACTTTGATTGTATGACTCTTTCTAATGTGTATGTTGAATTGCAACAAAAATTTAATATTCCATGGAGTGAGCCGCTAATGGTAAGCATGAATAGGCATCTAGGACAACTGTGGAATGATTGGTGTCGTGCATTTCGCGCCCATTTTTATAACATTGCAAGGAAGCCGCTGGGACCTGGGAACACTGCTTTAGGGAAACTACATCCACACCCTGATGTCCCAGACAAGGCTGATTGGGACTGGCTTTGTGACTTCTGGTTCACAGAGGCACAGTTTGTGAGTATTAAAGTAATTATATACTTCTTACTTTTATATCTTTTTTGCATTATAACAGTTTCATGTTCTTATTACCCATTTTACTAACAACAGAGAAAAAGCATACAAAATAGTTCGAATAGAGAGCAATTGGGTAAATATGTGGGGGGACAGGGGACTAAGTCATATGCGGCGCATAGAGTAGAACATCCAAATATAAGCCTTATTGAGTTTCATAAGATGAAGCATTGGGATGAAAAGACTGGTTGGAGTGATTTTTTGGCAGAGCAACATTATGTGAGTATACCAAGTAATTTATAATGGTTAGGAATAGTCTCTTCAAACATAAGATGTAATAAAAATATTTATTATTTAATTAATAAAATAGTTTATTTGTTATTTATGTGTATGTATTTTTGATTGCTTTATGAATATCATTGAAAATTTCGTGATTATTTATGTGACCTTAAATATTATATATAAGTGTTATATACGAAAGGACAATATTTAAGGATAATAATCAAAATAATGTTTGTAATGAATTTAATTAAAGTTATGGAATTTTTAATTAAAACATTACTAATACACGTCATTCCTATTAAGAATGGAATGGTGTTATCCACATCATTAATATAAAGAGATATTAAATGAGTGTATTATGCATAATAAGATTATGTAGAACTGGGACACAGACACAATTTGATTTTCTGATAATTTCCGTTAACTATAGAAAATCAAATTTGAGTTTACCAATGGTCGTATATAGAATGATCTTAATCCTGAGTTATTAGTACACTCTCATTTATGGATTTGTGTTTTTTAACTTACTCAGTATGGATTTCGAGATTGTAAATCTTATCCCTTGTATCTTGGAAAAATGATGAATTGGATAGTTGGGAATGCTAATATACGAGATGTAATCCATTTATTCTTCTTTGAAGAAGTAGATAAATAATTCTCTTGAGAGTTGATTCGGTACTTGAATAAGTAACGAGCTCGTATTCATGAATGTGTTTTATGAATATACTATTCATTAGAGAATTAATGGTACTCAAGGATAAAGATGTAATTAGAGAGGTTAATGGATTTTACCTAGCTCTAATTATGAATTATTTATGGAGGATTGATCTATATGTAATGATTATATCGAATGGACACTTTAAGTTCTTAAAAGTAAATTATGTCTATAATTTCGAGAGTGCGATTCCAAGTTTTTAGTGGAGTAACTTTTAGAATTAATAGAATTAATTAATTAAAGAGTTTAATTAATTATTAATTTTATTAGAGCTCAAAATTATAGGCCCATGAGTCCCGTGTCATCCTTGTATTATTTGCAAGACAAGATAAATTATTGGGATTTAATAACACTCAAAATAAATAATGTGATTATTTAATTAAATTAATTTTAGAACACGTTATGGTAGGACCACAGGAGGTCACACGCCCAGGCACAGGGCGATGCAGGGGGCGTGTGACACAAGTAGAATCCCACAGAGATTCAATTGGTTGCTTTCTAAGATATCCGGTTTACTTGTTTGATAAGTTTTCCAATCAAATTCAAAAGGAAAGTGAAGTATGACTTTATTTAGATTTGAATTTAAGCTAAAATTAGAAATTGGATAAAGGAGGAGTTTTCTCTCTCTCTCCTGTTGTAAATTTGCGCCAACTCCAGGGAGGTCTGCATGTGGTGTGGCCGGTGATTAACGCCCAAAGGTGATGTTCACAAGCGGTCAATTGTAGCACAGAAGGGCGGTCATATCCACAGAGAAATAACAAGATAACAAGAAAGATTAGCAAAATAAGAGCGTTAGAGAAAAATAAATAATAAGGGAATTAAAGAAAAAGAAGAGTTTTTGAGATTTTGTTGCAAATAAAAAAGAAAGAAGATTTGTGTGGAAGAAATTCAGTAGTAAAAACGGTAAGGGTTGAGAATCTCTAATGTTTCATTTATCAATTCAAGTTTTAATTCACAAAATAAAAGGATCGAATAAATTAAATCTCCATGTTGACTCCGAAAATATTATTATTACAAATTATCCAAAATTGACAATATATCAATTTGACAATATTGCAGTAAAAGACAATTTACAAAATAATTTGAATAACAAAACAATGCATGATAGAATTACATAAGAAAAGCGTGACTGAACTTATATAAAAATTGGCACACAATATTTTAAAAAGTAATAGAAAGATATATGAGATTTAATTCATTCAAATATTGAACTTTACAACACATGGAATCAAAATCCCGAATTGGGTCACTAAACAGAAGTTCATCTCTAGCCTCACATAGAAAACTCTAGCCTAGCTTGCAAAATACTCTCACAAGTTCTAGAGAGAAAATATGAGACTGACAGCAAGACGACAGAAAACTGAATATTATTGATGAAGACTTATACTAATTACTTACGATGACAATTTAGATATTTTCTTTTTATTGTAATAGTTTGCTATTTAATGTCAATTAGTTGTAATGTTATATATATTTAAGCAAATATTTAAATTAAATTAACACTCAAGGACATCTTAGCTCTTTGCAGCCTGCTTTTCTTTTGCTTTCTGAATCTTCAAAACCTTCTTAACAATCTTCTGTTCTTCTACCAAAAATGCTCGGATAATTCTGCCAAACAAAAAGTTTCAGAACAATTAGGATTGGAATTGGCAACATGTAATGCCCTTAAATGCTTGTTGTTATGAAGCACAACTACTATTAATTATATGATTATTGGTATCAACCATTTACAAATTAACAAATAAAAACAATAAAAAATAATTTTATTTAAAAAAAAAATTGAACAGTAGCGGCGAAAAACTGCGCTCCTACTTCTAATGTCGAAATTAAAATAATTGTATAAAAAATAAATGAAAAAATGGAGAATTTACTTTTAAGAATATGTGAATCTAGACCTTTACCCCTTATTCTTGATAAATACCCTTTTGTTAGTATAATTATTTAACTCAAAAGGTTATGAATTAAGAGTAAAAGGTTATAAAAATCCTTACTCATGCACTTTCTATTAGAGATATTAAACGATAGTTTCTTTATTTAGATTATTGTACAGCTGGAATTAGATTTGTATAGCTAAGAATTTTAAATTTCCTAGATTATAGTTAGTTTCCAATTTCAAAATATTGTTTCCTGATTCTGTTTGTAACCTATTTATACTCTTCTTCTATCAATGGAAAAGTGGTGCATTATTTCCTCAATTCTAAAGTCTCATATGGTATCGAGCCGCTGGTCCTCCTTCTGAATTTTTTTTTTCCGCTCCACCATGGCAGCCAACCAACCTCAGCTTCCCCTACCCACCGAATCCCACATTGTCGCCCTTCCCAATTCCACCAATCCAACCCAACCTCTTCAACTCATCAATATGGCTAATCACAATATTGTCAAACTCACCTCCACCAATTATTTGTCATGGAAGCTTCAGATGGAAGCCAATCTCGTCGGCTATGACCTCTAGAAATACATCGATGGTTCTTATCCATGTCCTCCGTCTACCGTTCGCACCAACAATATAGACACAACCAACCCGGATTATCTCCCATGGTTCGGCAAGACAAACTGTTGTTTGGCGCCTTTGTCGGATCCATCTCATCTCCCTTGATTCCGCTCATCCAACATGTTACCACCTCCCGCGAAGCATGGCTCACCCTTGCCAACACTTATGCTCGCCCGTCTCGTGGACACATCAAGCAAATCAAGGATCAAATCAAGCGCCCGGTCAAAGGTTCTCAGTTGATCTTAGAATATATGCAATTTATCAAGTGCCACTCCGATGAACTTGCCGCGCTTGACAAACCGATGGATCATGAAGATCTTATCGAGAAGATTCTCGATGGTCTTGATGACGACTACAAGGCTCTTGCTGACGGTATTGAGGGCCGCGACACACCAATCTCTTTTGATGAGCTTCATGAGAAACTGATTAATCGGGAACTGTCCCTCAAACAGGGTCATTCCACCCCCTCATTCGCACCAGTCACGGCCAACGCTGCATCCAACCGCCACAATGGAGGCTCACGGTCTCCCCCCTCTCGGCCTGCCTGGACGCCCAACCCGTCATCCGCCGGCTTCTCTCCGCAACATACGGGCGGCCAAGG